>NC_080682.1:119641481-119941481 GCF_030445035.2 Dasypus novemcinctus
AGAGTGAGCAAACAATCTCAGGGGACAGGGATGGAGCCTGCATCCCCCCCGACAGCAGTGGCCTCGAGCTCAGCCTGAGCCGCCCGCACCTGAGGAATCGGGTCCACGGGCTTCACCCCGTCCCAGTCCCGGGTCCTTCACAGACGGCAGGATTTGAATAGTGCACGTCACTTCTCCCGGTCTCAGTTTCCTAGTCTGTAAGATGGGGGCATTCCCTGCCACTCTCCCTTCCCGTGGAGACTCCTGGGAGGCTCTGGGGAGCATGGATCCCCATTCTCGGGGTGGGTGCAGGGCACGGGGAGCAATGATGGGCAGCGGTAGCACAAAAGGGAAATGGGAGGGCTCCGGACATGGGCTGTGCTTAATTCCGACAGTCCATGTGTCCGTCAGCCCAGGACACGTCTACGAAAGCCCATGATCTTCTCCTTGGTCAGGAAGCTGGAGAGCAGCTCAGGCTCCGAGACGGCTGGTGCTCGCCTTCGATCAAGCAAAGAGAGAAGCCGGACGTAGCCCTCTCCCAACCACCTTGCCTGACCAGCTCCTGGGCAAAGCCTGGTCACCGAAAGCGTGTCTCCCCCAGCGCGCTGTGCTGCAGGGAGGGGCAGGTGGCACCTTCTGGCTGTCGCTGTAGCCCTCGAGGACGGAGGAGAGCTCTGGAGGGGTCCGCACAGGGTGAGATTTCCAGAAGAGAAGCAAATTGCCCTGACAGGCCCACGGCACCAAGGATGGGAGGCAGGAGGAGAGCAGGCGCAGCGACGCTTGAGCTTGGGGAAGGCTGAGGGACCGGGTGCTGGGCCTGGCCAATCAGGAGGCCCGCCCCCAGCGGGACACTTGGAGAAGCCACCACGCATTACACTAAATGCTCTGTGAAGCTGCCCAGGTCAGGGTAGCATCAAAGGACACATGCAGCAATTCACAGACGGCGACACAAGAGCCTCTCTGCTTGCCTCCCCCTAGAGGAACGCGCTCCCCCGCCAAATGCACGGGTGGCCTGCCAGGCCCTGCTGCCCGGCCCGATCTCCCCCCGCAGCCGCGCCCCCTGCGCAGCCGCGCGACCCCTCAGGCTCCTTCTGCCCTAGGACTGGCCTTCTCCATGACTTCCCTTTGACTCCACTTTGCCCTGCCATCTGCAACCACGTTCAGTGGATTCTTTCTTTCACACAACCCACGAGAAAGGAAGGCAGCCCTCATGTTCTCCCCGAGTTGTCTTTTGAGAAGATAAGCTTCCTCCGTCTCGCCTCACATGACGGTTTCTAAGCCTCTCATGGTCTTAGCTGTTTATCTTCAGACTGAACGATGAGCAGGTGGCGCCATGTGCCTTCCGCTCATGCGCTCGTTTAGCCCCTGTCACCGCGCCCAGTACGGCGGGTCTTCTCCACATCATGCAGATGGGAACAATGGGGACCAAAGAACTAACTAGCCCAAGGTCCCTCAACCAGCTCAGGATCTGAACGCAGGCTGAAAGATTCTAAAGCCATTGCTTTTAATCCTCCACTACAATCGCCACCCCCCTTTCTCAGAGAGGTCACCCGGCTACTTAGGGATGAAGAAGAGACTGGAACCGAGGCTTCCCAGCCTACTTCCCCTTTCACCTTACTATCTCCACCCCTCCTCTCTTCTCTGTCATTCCTTTCAGACAGCATTTATCAGCCCTCAAGGCATTCTTTTTTTATGCACAATTTGCTAAGAATAGGAAAATGATTGAGTCCTTTGGGTTTGTTTTATGGATAGACAGGGGACAGGGGAGAAGCAGGAGATAGGGGGCAAAAAGACACTTGTTTTGCTATGTAGGTGCCTATACACACCATTAGCCTCTTAGAATCACAGGTGACCCCTGACCCAGAAATTATCACTAAAGGAAGCTACTTTATATGTCATAATTCAATCAGGATGTCTTCCTATATGCTTACTAGAAATGTGTTTATATGAAAAACAAACTTTGCCCACAGCACTGTCAAGAAACAAGGCTACATCAATATTTTCTTGTTTTTGCATGATCAGAACTCTATTTAAAAACATGCAAATTATTTTGACCTAATATGATGCCTAAATTGGGCTTCTTGAGAAGAATAATGGTCAAGAGAGCCTCTCAAAAAACATTAGTTGAACGAATAAGTGAACAATTGAATGGTTATAGACAGATTAAGAGGAAATAAGGGGGAGGCAGACTTGGCTCAATGGATAGGGCGTCCGCCTACCACATGGGAGGTCGACGGTTCAAACCCCGGGCCTCCTGACCTGTGTGATGAGGTGGCCCACGTGCAGTGCTGATGCGCACAAGGAGTGCCGTGCCACACAGGGGTGTCCCCACATAGGGGAGCCCCACACACAAGGAGTGCGCCCCATGAGAGCCACCCACGAGAAAAAAGTGCAGCTTGCCCAGGAATGGCGCCGCACACATGGAGAGCTGACGCAGCAAGGTGACGCAACAGAGAGAGACACAGATTCCTGGTGCTGCTGACAGGAATATAAGCAGACACAGAAGAACACACAGCGAATGGACGCAAAGAGCAGACAACTGGGGAGGAGTGGGGGGAGGCAGGGAAGGGGAGAGAAACAAATAATAAATCTTTTAAAAAAAAAAAAAAGGAGGAATCAGGAGAGAACAGATGTGGCTCCAGCAGTGGGCACCCACCTCCCCCACAGGAGGTCCTGGGTTTGGTTCCTGGTACCTCCTAAAGAACAAACAATCAGACAACAAGCAAAAACAATGAGCAAAAACAATGAGCAGACAATAGGCAAAAACAAAGAGTAAAAGATGAGGGCGCCATGGTGGGGGGACGTTGGGAAGGAGTAAGCATCACTTCTAGGTATATACTCAAGGGAAACGAAAGCATATATCCACACAAAAACCATCGTGAATGTTCACTACATTAACAAATTGGAAACAACTCCCGATCGACTGACGAATGGATAAATAAATGTGGTGTAGCCATACAATGCACTACTATCTGGCGATAAAAAGGAATGAAGCACTGACACATCCTGCACCGGGATCAACTTTGAAGGCATTATGCTAAGTAAAAGAAACCGTGCACAAAAGACCACTTGTTGAGTGACTCCATTTATATGAAATGCCCAGAATAAGCAAATCTTTAGAGACAGAAAGTCGGTTAGGGGCTGCCGAGGGCTGGGAACAGGGGCCTGTGTTCTGGGGGGATGATGGCTAAGGAAAGTGGGGATTCTTTTTTTAATTCATTTTTCATTACAGAAGTTATAGGTTTACAGAAAAATCATGCAGAAAATTGAGAGTTCCCTCGGGGTTTCTTCCTGGCACAATGAAAATGTTCTAAAACAGATTGTGGTGATGGATGCACAACTCTGCAAATACAGGAAAAGCCACTGAACTGTACATTTTAAACGGGTGAGTTGAATAGCATATGAATATCTCAATAAATTAGTTTGCCACTCAGTGATGTTTCTGTTTCGGTTTTCAGGGAAGAACAACTGAAAAATCAAAACTGACAGGCACTCTCGAGATACAAAGCCTGCACTTCTGGGAAGAACCTTTCATAAGAAAAGGCATTTTCTTACTGCGTTCGCCATCTCCAGCTCCTGGCCGATTTCGCTGCCAGCTAATGTCTCCCAGAGACTGACCTGATACTCTCAAACTAAGAAGGAAGAACTGGGGAGGAAAGACTATTTACATGTGACAATTCCCTCTACTCCTGAATCTTGTATTCAAACCTAGCAAAAATGTTCCTAGATTACAGAAAAACTCATTCTCTGCCCTTCCTACGCATGGAGTTTAAACTTGTAGGAATCAAGCATTTCGGTTAAGCTCCCAAGGAGCGCAAGATAGGGGGCCATGTGAGAATATCCCACACGAAGGGCCGCGACACAAGTCAGCTTGGGTTCAGTCCCAATAAAGGAGGCACAGACCCAGCGCCGCGGGGGCCGCGGGAGTTTGGGGAGGAGTAAAAGAGCACAACCTTGAAGGCTGAACGAGAGCAGAGGCCGGGCATGAGCTCTGGGCCATGAAACCAGAAAGGCGCGCCAAAGCAGACCAGACGCAGAGTGTAAATGGCGCGCGAGGGGCCGGCCCACACCCCAGGGCCTGAGGTGCCCGGGGAGGGAGTTGGGATCCAAAGAGTTCACTTTCAAGCCTGGAAGGTGTGCTAGACCCGCCCTTTTAACCCGTATTTTCTCCGTGTATTGGGATTCCAAAAAAATGAAAACAGTGAAGAAAGAAAAGAGCCGGAACATCCGGCAGCTGGTAGTTCATCTTGAACTTTGTACCTAGGCTAAAAACTCCATCAAATCAATAGAGGACGACATGCAGGCAGGTGACTTACCTGCGACAACATATCACTGATGGGTATGGGGAAAGGCAGGAAGAGATGAGAGGTGGAGGCGTCTTAGGGACTTGGAGCTGCCCTGGATGGTGCTTCAGGGGCAATCACCGGACATTGTAAATCCTCACAGGGCCCACTGGATGGAATGGGGGAGAGTGTGGGCCATGATGTGGACCATTGACCATGAGGTGCAGAGGTGCCCAAAGATGTACTTACCAAATGCAATGGATGTGTCATGATGATGGGAGGGAGTGTTGCTGAGGGGGGGAGAGGTGGGGTGGGGAGGTGGGGTTGAATGGGACCTCATATATATATATATATATTTAATGTAATATTATTACAAAGTCAATAAAAATAAATAAAATAAAATAAAAAATGAAAAAAAAAAAAAAGAGTGAATGCCGCCCCCCCCCCAGGAGAGCACTTTACCTGCCCATCCCTCGGGCTGCTGGGAAAGCCGCATGCCCAAGGGCGCCTGGTGATTGTTACACAGCTCAGGCAGCACAGGAGCCTGCGTTGTTCCCAAGGCCGGAGGGGAACCTGCTCTCTTCCCCGCATGGCCCCGCCACCAGGGCCAGCTCCCGGTTCCGGAAGAGGCTCGGCCAGCGCGGTCAGTTCCTGCCCTGAGCGTTGACACGCCAGCGAGGACCCGCGGCAGGGCAGCCTAAGGTACAGCAGCTGGGGAGGGGGCGGCTGGAAGGCTGCCCTGCGCAGAGGCTCTCTGTGACCCAGTTGGGGCGAAATCACTTCCGTTCTACTCCTCACTGCTCAGGAAAGCAGTGGTACCCCGCCTATGCCCAGCTGTGGCTCAAGACCTGCCGAAGCCAAGTCTTCAGGGCTGGAGCCCAGGAATCTGGGGTTTCTACAGTGTCCCCACACGCTGCAGGTGATGGGCAGCTTTGGGATGGCAGCTGCATAAAGGCTTCCCAATAGGTCAGGTGGCTGACGACGGGCCAAGGGCACAGCGGTGAGTCAAACGTGCTCATCACCTGCTTATCAATTGTGGTTTTTTTAAAGATTTATTTTTTATTTATCACTCTCCCCCACCCCCCCAGTTGTCTGCGACTGCTTCTATCCTTAGCAGCAGCACCGGGAATCTGTGTATCAATTGTTTTTAAGCTTTGACAAGAGCAAACATAAAAAATGAAGGGACAGCTAAACCACAGAGTCCTAACTTGTTTTTTTCTGGTGCTGATGAGGAAATGAGAGGCAGGGGAGTTAGACCCATGGCCTCAAGCCCCTGGGCTCCCTGGCGGTGGAGGCAGGGCAGCCAGGAGGCCTCCGTTACCTTCCAGGACGCGGGAATGTCACCGTCAGGAAGGATTTGCCAGTGGGATAATAAACAGGCTGGGCTGCAGTTCCCGGCGCTCCTGATACCAGCCCTTGACGACAGCAGGCATCCCAGAAGAATTGTGGATTTAATTATTTCCTGGTTTTCAAATTCAGAGGAAGGGTGTGGAGGACCCAGCTGATTCATTAACTAGGCTGGAACTAAACCCAGGACCATAAAGTTAACTCACCTGGAGCAGCACCAGCTCCGACTCTGAAGGACCCGCCGCAAGCCTCCCCCTTCCGCACAGTCATGCACATTCCTACCCAACTTGGGGCGAGGAACTCACCCTAAACGGACCCCCCGAGGCGCCCGCCACCCGCTGCACATCAACGTCGTCCGCAACGCCCGACGCCCAGGTCCCACCCCGCAGGGGCCCCTCTTTCCCGACCTCTGCTGAACCAAGGGCCGGGGCTAAGGCGAGGCAGGCAAGGCGACCAGGGTGCAACACCCGAGGCGGCAAGGTCCTGCGCGTGTGGCGCCCTGCACCTGCAGCTCCTCGCTCCTGAGGAGGCGCTGGGCCTCCGTGGCAGCACCTGCCTGACCTCATCTCCACCCGAGACGAGCCTTCGGGGTCTCGCTTGCCTCACTCTACACTCAGCCTCACTCAGACACTGCTCATCAGGCCGTTAATTATCCCATCGATGATTCAGCAAATTTCTTTTGTGTGCAAAGCCTTTCCTGCTCCTCTCCACCTCTAAAAAGACACGTTTTGAAAGGGATAGAAGCAACTTGTTTACCATATTCATTCACCATTACCCCTGGCATAAGGGGCTGCTGTGACATAGTGGGACACACTGGCTGTGGAGTTAGAAGACAACTGGCAGGGAGCTGGCCTTTCCCCTATGAACTCTAAGTTTGTTGCTGTACCATGGGGACAGCAAAACCTGCCTTACAGGTTTATCGTGAAGATGAATATTCGGCAGCAAGTAAAAAGGTCTGGGAAATAGCAGGGGCTAGGTAAGTATCTGTTGACTCTATGTCTCCAACATTTCACTAATTTAACCATCTTTCTATGCCACCTGGGGGGCTGGAGTGCTACTGCTGCTTGTTCTATTTACCTCACTAGAGTGTCTGTAACATCCCATCCCATCCCATCCCATTTCAAGAAAGAGTCAAGGGAAGCAGATGCGGCTCAAGAGACTAAGTTTCCACCTACCACATGGGAGGTCCTGGGTTCGGTTCCCAGTGCCTCCTAAAGAAAATGAGCAAGATAGTGAGCTTACAGGAAGGGCTGGTGCAGCAAGCTGACACAACAAAATGATGCAACAAGAGACACAAGGAGGAAAAACATGAGAGAGAACAACAAAGCAGAGAGCAGAGGCCTCCCTCCCACGTGGGAGGTCCCAGGTTTAGTTCCTGGTGCTTCCTAAAAGGAAGACAAGCACACAATGAACAGACACAGCAAGAAGAAACAAGGAGAGGGGGGATAAAGAAAATAAATCTTAAGGGAAAAAAGAGTTAAATTCTTGGTTTCTGCAAGCACTCTCCACCCCCATTCCCACCGTCCAGAGGGCTTTAAGAAGATAACCTTCTAAGTTTGGGGTGGAGGATTGGTGGTAGAGGGGTTAGATGGGAGGATTCCACTCAAATTACCAAGAATTCTTGTAAATCTTGCCATTTCAGGCCTGACCCCAGCTTTGGAAAATCAAAGCCTGAGTTTGATGTCTTGGTCTCTGGTTGTGCATTAACATCCCTTCTCTAATTCTGCTTCCCCCAGTGGAGGGCAGAGAGACCGTTATGGCATCTCCATGTCCCTAGCATCTTGTAGTGTCTGTCACCCAGCAGGCATCCCATTCGTTGAATAAATGAAGGAGAGAAAAAAAGAGCAGAGGGAAAGGCAAGACAATTAAAAGTGTAGAGAAAAGCCAAGAAAGATTACTAGTGGCACAAAAAAGTGTGTCAAGTTATCTTCCCTAAACGTATTCCTTAACTCTCTGAGTTGGTAGAATAATGCTCCCCCCTCCCACTCCAAAAGACGCCCATGTCCCAAGTACGTTAGCTTAGGTGGCAGAAGGGACTTTGCGGGTGTGATTAAGTGAAGGATCTTGAGATGGGAAGGGTACCCTGGGTGATCTTGGTGGGCCCAGTGTAATCGCAAGGGTCCTTGGAAGAGAGCGGCAAGAGGTGCAGGAGAGAGACGCGACGGTGGAAGCAAAGGTCACACTGATGCGCTCTGAAGAAAGAAGGGGCGGTAAGCTAAGGACTGCATGTGGCCTCCAGCAGCTGGAAAAGGCAAGGAGACGGACACTCCCCAGAGCCTCCAGGAGGGGCCCTGCTTGCCGACACCTTGATGCTGGCCTGTCAGGTCCATCTGGACTTCTGATCTCCAGAATTGCAAGATAATAGTTTTGCACTGTTTAAGCCACTAAATTGGGGGTAATTTGTTAAAGCAGCAACAGGAAACTAATACCTTCTTCGATCCTTTCTAAACCCCAGCATGCTGCCCGGTGCTCTGCCGACCAACTGCACCTTCCTAAGCACCTGCTTCTCCTTGCCCTGGACCCAGGCAGCGGCCAGGGTCTGCTGGCCGCACCTCTGCGGTCGTCTGCCAGGTCAACCTTTTTTCTCCTTTTCTACCGCTCATGCAGAGGGCTGTGCTTGTCTGTGATCATGGCCTCTTTTATTCCTATTATTATTACTTCCTCACTTCTGTCTACTACATACAACCCAGCCAGATCCATACTTCAAAGCACCATTTTGATCAGGCCATGTCTTGACTTAACCTTCCCTGATGGCAGAGAAATCCAAATTCCTTATCCTAATATTGACAGCCTAGTTCCAAGCCTCCCTCTCCAATCTCATTTCCCCCTGGTCCCCTTCCTTCCCCTTGAACTACAGCCAAATCGCTTTTTTAAAGATTTATTTACTTATTTCTCTCCCCCAGCCCCTCTTCGTTGTCTGCTCTCTGCCCATTCGCTGTGTGTTCTTCTGTGTCTGCTTGTCTTCTCTTTAGGTGGCTCCAGGAACCGATCCCGGGAGCTTCTGGAGTGAGAGAGAGGCGCTCGATCTCTTGGGCCACCTCAGCTCCCTGGCCTGCTTCATCTCTTATTGTCTCTTCTCTGTGTCTCTTTCTGTTGTGTCATCTTGCTGCACCAGCACTCGCTCGGGCCAGCACTCTGCATGGGCCAGCTCTCCTTTCAGGCCAGCTCGCCACACAGGCCAGCTCGCCTTCACCAGGAGGCCCCGGGAATCGAACCCTGGACCTCCCTACGGTAGACGGGAGCCCAATCACTTGAGCCACATCCGCTGCCCCAGATCACTCCTCATAGGTCCGCTCCACACTGCCGTCGCCAAGCCTTCAGCTTGTAGCCACACACCCATCGCTCAGGTCCCAGCTTGAATGGCGCCTTCCTGATGAAATGGCCCAATTGGCCCCATCTCCCCTCATAAATATCCCTACGTCAAGCTAGGAATAATTCCCTCTTCCATTAAGCCCTCATCGCACTCATCTCCACATCTTTCATCTGAAGTGGGAAAGAGCACAGGCTTTAGGGTCAGAGATACCCAGGTAGAGGTACAACGTGATCCTCTCGTGCACATTAGTAGCTTCTATGAGTCTCAGACTTCTCATCTGTAAAATGGGCATCACTTATATCTTACTGGGGTGTGAGAAGATTAAAGCTCATACGTAGATGTCCAGCACACAATAAGTATTCCATAATTAATACAGTGACATTATGGTTACTTGCATGCATATCTAATTCTCACCTCTGGACCGGAAGCTCTGTAAGGGAATGATTTCTGTCTGCCGTGTTTCTTAGCCACACAGGACCTTGTCCATAGTAGCGAAAGGACTATTAGTGACTGAATAAGTCACTGGAGTGGTGGGACTTTCTCTTCAGGCTTCCTGTCCCATGTGTTCTAAGGTACAGCCTGATCTTTCCACATTTCAAAGAACAGGAGAGGAGTACCCTGGGTTCTCTTCTGAATATCCATGGTCGATAGAATCTTTAAAATGAAAACCACTCTCTTTGATTCAGGCTTCTAAACTACTAGTCACTCCATCCGACAACAATAAATGAGTGTTGGGAAGCAGATGTGGCTAAGCAGTTGAGCTCCCGCCTACCACACAGGTGGTCCCAGGTTCAGTTGCCGGTGCCTTCTTAAGAAGAGGAGCAAGAGAGCAAGCTGGCCTGATGTGCTGGTGTGGTGAGCTGACGCAACAAGATGATGCAGTGAGATGACACAACGAAGAGACACAAGAGGAGATACGATGAGAGACGCAACAAGCAGGGAGAGGAGGTGGCTCAAGCGACTGGGCCCCTCCTTCCCACATGGGAGGTCCCTTGGTTCCTGGTGCCTCCTAAAAAGATAACGAGCACACAGTGAACAGACACAGAGAGCAGAGAGCGAGCACAAACACGAGGGGAGGGGAGGTAAATCAATGAATGAGTGTTGTTTTTATTAGCATAAACTATATGTTATTTCCATGCTGTTGAAGGTCTGGCTGAGACCACAGCTGTAGAACTGCAGCTGATGGGACAAAGCTCACTTTTATTCCATCATGTTTAGAAGTCCCATGGAAGAATTAACGCTAGAGACTCTCCTCCATTCCTCGGCTGTGTATGTGAAAGAATTACCTTCCTTTGAAAACATTCCTTCAAGCACTTTTATGCTAGAAGAGAAACTTGGCCCTTCTTTTTTCTAATGTGGCTGGCAGCGCAACCAAGGAAAAAGAACATGGGATTTAAAGTCACGAGAGCTGATCTGAAATCTGCTCCCCCGCTCAGTAGACACAGCACTCACCTGAGCCTCAGTTTCCTCATCTCCGAATGCCTGAGAGGTGGGTCCCTATTTCAGCAATCTCTGAGTGGGCATTTGTGAAGTGCACCGAGGAGATGTTCTTTTGAAAGGTGCTGGTGTAACAACCACGTGATGACTCAGCCCCAGCTCTGCCCGGGCCTCGTGCCAGACTCTTCATGTGTGTTATCTCCGGGCTCTCAAAATCCAACCAGAAGGTCCAGAAGGACCATCGCTGTGTGCCGAGGCGGGAGGAGTGACCAGCCACACGTAAACCCGTACTTCAGGTCAATATTGAAAGTAAAAAGGGCGGCAGCCCTCCCGGTCCACTTTCCCCAAACACCAGTTCCCTTCCTCATTTCCCAGGCCGGCCCGCCTCGGGTCAGCAGGATGCCTCACGGAGGAGTGCAAGCCCTCGTGAGCAAATCCCACGGAAAGTTCAGCTGGTCTTCTGGAGAAAAACAGCTGGAGCTGACCTTAGGAATTCCACTAATTCCCCCTACCACATAGCCTAAAAATAGCCAAAGAGCATTTCCAGCGAGTGATGGGCTTTCCTTTAAAGGAAATAATATGCAAAAAAGGCAGGCTGGGGTCAGCAGCCCAAACCTCGCAGTCCCCATGATAAATCCTTGGCCAAACGTTCCTATGAGAATCTGCCTTCACCACGTCTGCACCGACGCCTCGCTGGGAGGGCCCCCCGCCCCACTCCCCACGCGCCAGGGGGACTGCACAGGGACGTGTGCTCCCGGCCGCCGCTCCCTGAGCCTCCCTGGCCTCAGTCTGCACAGCCGTAGCAAGAGGCACTGGACCTCTAAGGTGTCCCCTGGGGGACGAGTCCCTGGGTGGTACACTCACGGCTCCTCGCTGTGTTCAGGGTACAAATCCAAGCCCTCCAGACCACCCCTGCCTCCTCTCCACTTGCCCTGACACCATACCTTGGAGTTCCTTAAATTCACCTCTCAGCTTCTTCAGCATCTAGCCATCTTCCAACTTGAGTCTAGGAGCCCCCACTCGTGGGGGGTAGAGTCACGCTACTCCTCACGAGGTGAGCTAGGGTTACTTCCTCTTGCTCTCAGGACTCACCGCCTTGTACAGCAACTGTTGGTTCACTTATCCGTGCCCCTTACGAGCATGGGCTCTTTTTTTTTTTAAAGACTTATTTACTTATCCTCTCTTCCCCCCTCCCTGTTGTCTGCTTTCTGTGTCCACTCGCTGTGTGTTCTTCTGTGTTGGCTTGTCTTCTCTTTAGGCAGCTCCAGGAAGCAATCCGAGGACCTTCCAGAGTAGGAGAGAGGCGCTCAATCTCTTGCACCCCTCGGCTCCCTGGTCTGCTGCGTCTCTTATCGTCTCTCCTCTGTGTCTTTTTGTTGCGTCATCTTGCCGCGCCAGCTCTCCGCACGGGCCAGCACTTCTGCGCGGGGCTGCGCTCCATGTGGGCCAGCTCACTGCATGGGCCAACTTGCCTTTCACCAGGAGGCCCTGGGGACCGAACCCAGGACCCCTTCTATGGTAGACGGGAGCCCAATCGCTTCAGCCACGGCCGCTTCCCCGGGGGCTCCTTGAAGGTAAAGGCACCGTGTCCATCTTTCATCTGTATTCCCAAGCACCAGGCTCTGTGCCTGCCACTCGGTGGTTGGTGATACCACACCAAATTCCACTAATGTGCCACATGCATCCTACAGTGTTATTCCAAAAGACCAGGAAGATAGGATTTTTTAAAAAGAGAATGTTTTCTCTGTTCAAAAATGAGAAAGTAAACTATCCCCAAGACTTTTTGCCTTATTTGGAGAAAATATATATAGCTGTTGAGAACTGTGACATCATCTTTGCAGAGTTGAAAGATATATATTACATTTGTCCCAGAGAAACCTCTCTTTAAACCAAAAAAGCCACAGTTTTAGACAGGAGATTCAAATTTAGAAATAACATCCAATTTGGTGGTTTTTCCTTTTCACTGAAAGGAAGAAAAAATCTCCAAAAGGCTAAGTCATGCACTAAGCTTTTTGAAAATTCTCAGCCAAGTCCAGGAAAATCAGATGAAAAAATGAAAGAAAGAATGTGATCTGTAAATTTAGAAAAACAAAATGTCTTATTAACAACAAATAACATGTAGAGGTATGTGCATGTATCATAACAGATTAAAAAAACAAGTTAATTAATGCAATTAATTAGGACTTGGGCTTTGTAAGAGGTGGGGAAGAAACTGACATTTTGTCTTCCTACAATAATAGCAACTTAGCAAAGGAGGCAGTATCACCTGTGTCCGGCAGATGAGGAAATTGCAGTTAAAGGGACTTGCCCAAACACATATTGCTTCTAAGCAACAGAACTGGGATTTGAAGCCAGATCTGCCCGGCTCCAAATTTCTGTCCAACACATCAGGGAGGACAGCGGTCAAAGTGGAGGAAAAGGGATGCAGATGTGGCTCAAGTGATTAAGTGCCCACCTGTCACATGGAGGTCCCAGGTTCAGTTCCCAATACCTCCTAAAGAAGATGAGCAAGACAGAGAGCTGACACGGCAGGTTGGTGCCACGCGCTGATGCAACGAGAGACACAAGGAGGAAAAACATAATGAGAGACACACAAAGCAGGGAGCAGAGGTGACTCAAGTGATTAGGCATCTCCCTCCCCCATGGGAAGTCCCGGGTTCAGTTCCCGGTGCCTCCTAAAAGGAAGAGGAGCACACAATGAATAGACACAGCAAGCACAAAACAATGGGGGTGGGGTGGGGAGGGAAGAAATAAATGAATAAAATAAATCTTAAAAAAAAAATTAACAAAGTGGAAGAAAGGCCAGGGTGGCCAGTAAATACTCAGTGGAGGAACCCAAAGATGCAAGGAGGAGCTGGGGTTTCCCTCAAACCCCTGCCCACCCAAACAAGTGAGCCCGGCAGTGCGAAAGGTGTTCAACTTGGTGTTTAACACACAACCCGTTCCAAAGGGCTCTTCGTTCCCAATGCAAAACCAATTTACCACCATGTATAGAAGTGTGTCGCGCGGACAGAAAGGACGAGGGAGCGGCTCCGGCAAATCTCCTTTCCTAAATCCTCCTGAACAGCAACATCCATGTGCTCATCCAGAAAAGCGCGTTGTAGTATCAGCCAGTCCTTTAAAACCCCTCCAAAGGCAGGCAGAAACGCTCGCCCGCCCTTCGTGCATCGGGGCAGCCTTCGGCTCCACTACCTCTCTACCTCTGGGTGACCTCGCCTGTAAGGGGAGGCACTTGGAATCTGGGCTCCCGGGTTTGACCCCGCGAACACAGACTCCAACGACATTGCAGCTTACTAGAGCAACCAAGCCGGGCTGCTGCCCGCTGCAAAAGGCCTTCCTAGAAACCACACGCTGTGCCTAAGATATAGCTACATCAAAGGAGAGGGTAAGCAGGAAAACAGATCCTTCCTTCCCTTCTTTCTGTCCCTCCACCCTTCCCTCCCTTCTTACTGAGAGCGTCCCGTTCGGGGCTGGGCTAGCGACTACACAGATTTACTAAGACCCGGGGCCTGTTGTGAAGGTTTTCACCAACGGCTACCAGTGCAAACTGGGGGTTCACACTGTACTTTAGCATCTGCAACCTCACAACAACACAATTGATTGTATTAAATTATCACTTTGAAACTGTGCGATACGCCATGAAGTAGCCTTGCCCCAGCATTATCTAAACACTGTAGAAAAAAATAACAGCTTTAATGGTTCCTTTAACTGGGAGGTAGGGTGGGCAAGTATGAGTAAGTATCATCACAATCCCCCTCGATAGGTGTCAAAACTGAGGTTCAGCAAGGTCGTGTGGTTTGTCCAGGTCACAAAACTGTTAAGTGACAGGGCTGGGAAGAGGACACCTTTGCAAAGGAGAAAGACAACTAAAGACAATAGTGTAAATTTAAGTGTCAAATGTGCTGCAATAAATGGAGGAAGCAAAGGGATCGGGGCCAGCACTGGAAAGAGGTGCGACTTGAGCCGTGCTCTGACCAAGGGGGTACGATTTAGACAGCTCCCCGAGTTCAAGGCGGAAGTCAGCACGGTCCTGCTTGAGGGTGGAGGGCAGAGACCGAAGGACGTCCACCCTTACTCACGCACAGCAGCACACTGTGTTCGCCTGAGGAGTGGACATCCGAGGCACCCTCAGCGACCGGCGCGTGTGTTTCGTGCTCTGAGGCTTTCCCAGGAGCAGCAATGGGCGGCCCGGGCCCTTCCCGGGACGCTTACAGCGGGGGTCAGGGCTGCGCGTGTGACCCGGGCCCCCGGGCCAGGGTGAATTCCTCTGACTGCGGCACCCCGCACCCAGGGCTGTGCCCCAGAGCCGGTGGCCTCGTCTCTGGGTGAGGCTCGGCTCCCGCCTCACAGCCAGCCCGCCTTCCCAGGCGCAGCCAGCGCAACCGCGGCCCACGAAGGTGATCCCTGAACCACCCGGCCCGCTCCTGAGCTGGGAGGGGAGGGCAGCGCAACGCTGCGGGGATTCAAGGGGACGGCGGAGCATCGGAATCACAGCAGGCCTTAATGCAACAGGCCCAGCTCTATCCCAGCCAGAACGGACTGAAGTCAGAAAATGGGGGGAGGGAAGATGAAGGACCCAC
Organism: Dasypus novemcinctus; assembly: GCF_030445035.2. NCBI lineage: Eukaryota > Metazoa > Chordata > Mammalia > Cingulata > Dasypodidae > Dasypus > Dasypus novemcinctus. The sequence goes on from NC_080682.1 coordinate 119,656,421, forward strand.
CTGGGTGTCCCTGAGCAGAGAGCTCAGACCCGAAGGAAAGGGAGATCCAAGGAAACCACAGGCCTGCTCTCCGCAGAGGACTCAGGCGCGGGAACCGTAAGGTCTACTCTCAGCAGTGACAAGCCTTTCTTCTTGCCAGGGAGACTCAAGGCTCTCAGAACTCTGATTCCAATGACATTTGACCGGGGAACATTTCCAACAATGCCTATTTCATCAAGCGTGAGGCATAGGTGCAACTCATACAGTGAGCTGAGGTTAACACCCCTCATCCCCACCCCAAACAACGGCCGGCACAGGGGGCAGGGTAGGGGCCAGCACTATGGGACGCTGTTTCCCAGAAAGTGGGGGTTTTTGGTGGGTTTTAAAAAAAATTTTTTTTGAAGATACATAGATCACACACAATGTTACATTAAAAAATATAAGAGGTTCCCATATACCCTAATCCCCACACCCCCCACTCCTCCCACATCAACAACCTCTTTCATCAGTGTGGCACATTCATTGCACTTGGTGAATGCATTTTGGAGCACTGCTGCACCACATGGATTTAGTCTGCATTGTAGTTTACACTCTCCCCCAGTCCATTCAGTGGGTTATGGCAGGATATATTATATCCTGCATCTTTCCCTGCATTATCATTCAGGACAACTCCAAGTCCCAAAAATGCCCCCACATCACACCTCTTCCTCCCTCTCCCTGCCCCCAGCAACTCCCTTAGCCACTGTCCCCACAATGAAACAGTTTCTTCCATTGCTGGAGTCACAGTAATTCTATAGTGGAATACCAGTAAGTCCACTCTAGTCCATATTATATTCCTCCATCCTGAGGGCCCTGGGATGGCGATGTCCACTCCGCCTCTAAACCGAGAGGGGGCTTAGATCCCACATGGCTGATGGATGTGGTTTTTCTGCTTACAGTTCTATTCTCTCAGTTCCCTGGCATTGTTGTTTTTGAGTTTGGACTTGAGGCTGAAAGCAACTGTTTCCACCAAAGGGAATTTAAAGTTTGTCTTCTATCATGTCAATACCTGGTACTAACTGTGTAGCCAATGCAATATCCAAAGGGAAACAGGCCTCCCAAATTAGACAGTAGAATCGATCCCAGTTCTACCCTCTTTCCAGCCTCTCTGGCACCTTGAGGCGCTCACAGAAGGCAGTAAAGTGCTCCTTAGACGTCTGCCAATGGAGACTTGAGTTCAGTGAGGAGGAACGGGACAGACACAGACACACACACGCCGGTGACGTTTACTATATTCAGTTCTCAGTCATTCGCAACCAGGTTTTGGTTACGCTGATGCACTCCTGAGAACTCCTCTACCTACTGGCATATACAGAAAACCGGCTGGTGATTGTGCAGTGACCATGAGACCAGGGTGCCAGGGCCTGGCGGTGGGTAAAACAAGGCTCCCCTCCCTGCTGGAAGGCTGCCTTAGCGAGGCTTACAGCGGCTCGGAGGGGGTGGTTTACCGACGGGGTGCTGGAGACTGGTCTGGCTGTTGGAACATGACATATGCCATCTCACCGCATCCGCAGGCCAGCTGAAGCGGGCCAGGTAGGGAATCAATAGACGGATCTGGAACCTGGCAAGAAGGCCACATGGCCGTCAGTACCCCCGCGATGGCTGCTGGGGGACCCTCGCGAGACATCTCATAGGAACGAGATCTCCTCCGGAAGCGAGGAGAAGCCCTGGATATTCTCATTGGGGCCTCCTGGGGGATTGATGGGTGGGGGAGCCAATCAAAACAGCAAACAGCTGGGACTCCTCCCCTGCCATCAGCAAAGGGGCAGAACAACGGATGGTGTAAAAGACAAGTGGGAAGCCACCCAGCCTTCTTGCCTTCACCCTGCCCCTGCCCTGCTCCTGCCCCCGGGGCCCTGCACTCACCGTTCCCCCCGCCATGTTGGCCGCACAGGTAAAACCTGGACGTTTATAATCAATACTGGAAAACTGTAATCTGTCAATCAGCCTACCTTATCACTCTTCAGCTCCTTCCTCTCTCCCTGGGACCCATGATGTTATTTTCTCCCATTTCGCTTCCCTCCCTACCTGAATAAATTACTGGCCTAATCGACATGACATGCTCTTGCAGCTCTTGCAGAGGAAGAACCTGGACAAAACGCAGCTACACAACGCTGTAAGGAAAGTAGCATTACCGTTTCCACTTTACACAAGAGGAACTGGGCTCAGAGAAGTGAAGTACTGTCACCCTTGTGCTCTTAAATGCTCTGCCATGTGCATTTGACATGTGCATGTGCATTTCTTAACAGATACCAGTTATTTTCTACAAACCAAGATAATGGAATTTCAAGTTTTCGTTTTAAAAACTATATATGTATGGGTCAGGTAATACTTGTAAATCTCCCGTTTTTGTTTTTGTTCCTAGCAGAGGTGGGTCTCAAATAAAAGGTCAAGCTATACTGGATAACTGAAAATATTTGGTAAATCTTCTTATAACCTCGACTTCAGAGGAAGAACGTAAACACCATTTTATAAATTTTTTATCAACAGAAGTTGATCAATAAACACCTCCTAAGGACAGGCTGCAGGAGAGAGACTCATTAAATACATCGCATCACGGAGAGGAGCCATGATTAGAGAAAGGAGAAAGCACCCTCTGGGAGGCAGGCAATCGCAGCGCCTGCCTAGCTCTGTCACTCCCCAGCAGTGTGAGTGGGGCAGCCCGCTGGCCCCTGGGGCTTCAGTTGCTTCATTTACAAGATGAGGGCGCTCTCTGAGTGCTTCCAGCAAGAAAACGCTCTCTGACTGCTGAAAGGGTAAAATCCAGAGGCTGCAGCAGAGTTTGCCTACAATGGACTGTTGCCCCAGCACTCCTGAGCAGCCTCGGGTTTCATTCTAAACCCGGACTAACGCCGCCTCAAAGTCCACAGAGCACAGTAATCTGCTCATTCTTCAGCAGGGCTCGGGCTGCTCTAAAGTGAGGGATATCTAACAACCAAAGGAAATATCCCTTGCTCTTGACAGTAAATAGCAAACTGGGCGAAATTAATTAATATTAGCTAATAGCAACCATAATAATATCAAACGTTTACATAACTTGTTATATGCCAGGCACTGTCCCAAGGAATTTCCATTTATGAACTCGTTAATTTCTCACAACAACATGGTGAGGTAAACGTTTTACGGATGAGGAAACAGGCTCAGCGAGGCTAAGTAGCTAGTAGGCAGCAGCACAGCACTCTACCTGGCAGTCCAGCTCCAGCACCCACAGTCCTGGCCTCCACGGACGTGACTCTACACCAGGGCTTCTTAACCCTTTTGTTCCACGGACCCTTCTGCCAGTCAGGTGAGAACCGCAGACCCCTTCTCAGAATGGAGCAGCAGATAGCTCCATGCCACTCGACTAGCGTTGGGTCTAACGATTACCGTCATTTCAAAGCAGGGATGAGCGTAAGCGATTTTTCGAGATATGCAACAACTGTAAGGTGATACGAAATGAACACTACTGTAATTTATTACATACATTCACAAGGCAAGGAAATGCTAGATTTCAGTTAAAGGTCAGAGAAAATAAAGATAAGCTGATATTTTTTCAATTCAAGCTCACGGACCCCCTGAAATCTTTCCACGGGCCCCTTGGGGGTCTGTGGACCACTGGTTAAGACACCCCACTCGAGATGGCCTGTGTCGTACCTTTATAATCTTTGGTTACTCCTGCCACTATTTCTCTCTGATCCTTTGGATCCGCTGTCATGGCTCATTTTCGGGTCTCCAGCTCAGATTCTACTCACAGAATTCCTAAAAGCCTGGTCTTCCCAGACAGCCCAGAGAGAGGAGCTCCAGGAGGCTCCAGGAGGCTGATGGGCGCAGGTCGGCTCAGGGAGCCACCAGCCATGAGTCCACACCTGGGACAGTGTCCTGAATCCAACCTTCAGAAGGCAACTGCAAATTCACCTTTCTTAAACCCAGGGAAAACTCTCGTCTTCTGCGAGAGATCCAGTCAAACGAGAAAGGAAACATTTCCCTAGGAAAAGCATTTGATAGACACGGGTCCAATGAGACCATACTTTGCCGAAGTTTCATGGTGCAGATGGTGCAGCACAAGGGTCTGAAAACAGAGCGTGAGCTTTAAGGGCTGAGTCACCCTGAAATGCCTCGAAATGCCTTCTCCTTTATTCTCCCATTAGGAAGGCTGAAGCCATCAAAGAGAAAAAAGATCGAGTGCAGGGAGCCTCATGGATGTGCTGCTAAAAGAAATAAGTAAGTTATTACAGCAAGGATGTGAAGGAAAGAACTTATATAAAGAAATGATATTCCCTTGCCTCACTGATTATTTTTTATCTTGATGTGAGAGAAGAAAAGTACAAGAAGACCCAAGAGCACTAATCAATCTGCAGTGCTTTTTTTCACTTCAAATTCTGGGTTCGTAATGCCTTAAAAAATAATGACTTTCAAATGCCACCACAATGTAGGCTGAGACACGAGGGAAATAAATGATACCATCATGGGGCTTAACTTTATTGCACATTCATTTTTATTAAATTTATGCACAACAGAAGCACAGAAAATTGCCAGCCTTCAACATTCATCTTTTACAGAAGAATTATTAAATAAAAACCATCGTCTTGAATCTTAGATTTTAATTGCTGGCTGCAATTCCACAGACCTGGGAAAGGAAACATTATTTCTGTCATCTACCTTGATAAACTAGTTTCTAGGGGTCCTGGGACCCACCGGCTCTTCACACCGCAGCCTGCGGCTGCCTGTTGCTAAGCAGCAACACCTGCACGTGTCTAATGAGCCTTTCAGAAGAGGTTTCAAAGCAGGAAGGCAGGACGTGGGAGGTGAGAAAAGGGCAATTCCAGCCAAGAGAAAACCCACAGCAATTCCACATTGAAATCACAACCATGAACGGTCCCCCTGCAGAAGTGAAAAGAGCTTAAGTGCCCCCCCTTAAAGCTGACGGCAAAAGCCCGTGCGGTCTCCTCTGCGGAAGCCAGTCTTACCTGAGGAGCCAGGTTTTTGTGATTCTAAACACAACTAAAATGAAAAGACGTTAATTAACGGCCAGAGCGAAGAAGACAGAGTTTCCGTAGGGTAGGGTTCGAGCAAACAAAATGGCTGAGTCTGAACCCAGGCTGGAAATGAAACCTCTTCAGGGATGGAAAACAGAAGAAAAAGTGGGATTTCACCTTTTCCTTTAACCATGATCTGGCTAAATGCCTAATATATTCCTAGGAGTAAAAATGCTTGTCTATTGGTTTTATAAAAAGAAGAGCAAATCCTTAAACAATTTCTGCAAAAACTTCTGTTCCTCGGTTTCTAAAATATTCAAAAGATGAATTTTTTAAAAAAATTTAAATAATTTTAACGCAAATTTTCATCATCATGAAAACTTGTGGAATGTGTGACATGGTCCGGGAGAATTAAAGGGAATAAAATACCCCAAGTGTTATTACTGAGGTCTACCAGAGTCTACAGGAACATAGTAAAAAGGCCCACGGCCTTGACTTCCAGCGTGCTTCTCTCCACGGCAGCGGCGCACGGCGTGTGGCAGGCCACCCGAAGCCCAAGGGCCAACAGAGGCAATTTCCACTCATGCGCCGCTTGGTAGAACATAAGTCATGCAGAGCTTAGCTCAGGAAGCTCTGATGTGGCTCAAGCAGTCGAGCACCTGCTTCCCACGTGGGAGGTCCCGGGTTCTTTCCCGGTGCCTCCTAAAAACAAAAAAAACAAACGACAAGCAAACAGGGAAAAAGCCAGCTCAGGGGAGGCGGTGTGGCTCTGTGGTTGAGGGCCGGCTTCCCAGGTTCAATCCCCTCCTGGTACCTCAAAAAAAAAAAAAGGAAGAGGAAAAACACTGGTTGAGTGAATGCTGAATGAAAGCATGAACGGTTCTCAAGAGAGGGGCAGACGTGAGCCCCTTAGGAGCCCTCCGTTCCTCGGTGTGAATGAGTTATCAAACCCCCTCTCTCCTGAAAGCAGGGGAGGGTGACGGAACAGGCTCTGGGCCGCGGGAGAGTGGAGGGGCACAGTCAGGGGAAAGGGGCCGTGACTCCCACTTCACCACGCCACCCAAGGCTGGGCCCAGCCGAGCTCCATAAAGAGTGCACAAAAAACCCTATTCATGGCAGCTTTAGCCACAGTAGCCGTAAAGCTACAAATAACCCAGATGCCCTTGAACAGGTGAAAGGTAAACAGTGGGATGCTCACATCACGGGATGCTACACAGCGATCCAAAGGAATGAGCGATTGATACACGCAACAACTTGGCTGGATCTCAAGGGAATGACACTCAGGGGAAAAACAGCCAACCCCCAAAGGTTGCAGCCAGCATGATTCCATTGCTTACAACGGCCTTGAGATGACCAAATGATAGGAATGGAGAAAAGGTTCGTGCCTGGGGGGCGGGGGCGCCCGGTGCTGGGCGCGTTCAGCGTCTTTACCGGGGTGGACGCACAGACCCCCTCGTGACACGCTCACACAGCTCTCACCGCGCTCACGCGCCTCTGCGGCGCACCTGTGAAGCTGGGCTGCGTGGACTGAATTGGCACCTCCTCCTGCTTACGGCATTACGCCACCGTTAGGCCAGGGCTGCTACTGGGGGAGACTGGGCAAAGGGGACGCGGGGTCTCCCGGGAGGATTTCTGACAACTCCACGTGAACCCCCAATTCTCTCCCAATAACAAAGTTTAACTTAAAAATATCTCGCAGTAAACTCTCATCGGCCACGCCGCCACCCCCAGTTTCAAAGTGTGAGCACGTAAGTGCGTGTGCGCCGTCAACACAGGCAAGCCTTCCGAACGCCTCGCCCGACGGCCCCCTCCAGCCTCCTCCAGCCTCCCGGGGCCGTCACACCCCCGGACTCCTGCTCTCACCCTGAGGATGGAGACTTCATGGCTCTTGAGCCCTAGTCTAAGGGGTCATCCTAGGCAAGGCTTACACCCTTCCAGCGCTCAGTGCCGAACCTGGTGAAGGTGTCGTGAGCACACACACGAGGCAGCAAATGAACGAATGCACACGTGCTCTACTCCTCCGAGCAGAAGTGGGTGGACTGGATACTCACAGGGCTTCTGCTCCAATTTCCTCTACGTGGGAAGGTCCAGTACAGCGGCACCCCCTACCCTCAGGCCTGAGATTAAAGACCAGCTCCCGCCGCGCCAGCCCTAACGCAGGAGCACACGCAGGGCTGGAGCTGCGCCCGCTACTGGCCGTGTGGCCCTGCGCCCGTTAATGTCACTCGGCTGCAGTTTTCCTATTGGCAAAACGGGGAATAATACTTATTTTTGCAAGGTCCCTATGGACATCCTGTACATACAAGGCCTAGCTCAATGCCAACTTCAGAAAAAGCTTGAAGACTATTTTCATCCTTCCCGAGATACTTCCAGGCATTGATGCTCACTTCACAGTTCAAAAAGGTGGCCGACGGGAAGCGGACTTGGCCCAGTGGTTAGGGCGTCCGTCTACCATATGGGAGGTCCATGGTTCAAGCCCCGGGCCTCCTGGACCCGTGTGCAGCTGGCCCACAGGCAGTGCTGATGCGCGCAAGGAGTGGCCTGCCATGCAGGGGTGTCCCCCACGTAGGGGAGCCCCATGCGCAAGGAGTGCGCCCCGTAAGGAGAGCCGCCCAGCGCGAAAGAAAGCCCAGCCTGCCCAGGAATGGTGCCACACACACGGAGAGCTGACACAACAAAAAGAGACACAGATTCCCGTGCCGCTGACAACAACAGAAGTGGAACAGACAACTGGGGCAGGAGGGGGGAAGGGGAAAGAAATAAAAAAAATAAATAAATAAAAGGGTGGCCGACTCTTAATAAGCCGATGTCTTTTCAATAAACGAGCACTGTTTAATGCATACTGCAGCTTCCCGTTAAAGGCCACGCTTGGCTTATACTGACAACGGCAAAGGTAATGTGGAGGGAGTAAATGGAGAAATGGAGATGGCGGTGGCGCAGTGGGAAGAGGCAAGTTCAAGTGCAGGATTCCGGAACTCAAGGGCGTGTCCGCACAACGGTCACCGTCACGACAAGCCCCTCTGCCCCGGACCGTGCCTGCTCTCCTCCCCTGCGCCGGAACGCGGTGGTTCTGTCCAAGGGTGGCCTGGACACCCGGAAAAGACACCCCAAAGCCTGCGCTTCCTAAGAACAGTGGGCCGGCGACACCGAAGAGACGAAGGCGGGACCCTGGGGCTCCTCCGCAGGGGAGGCTGTTTGCTTTCAGGGTCAGTCCGGAGCTCCTCCTCGGGGCTGGGAGCCCTCGCCCCAGGGTGGCGGCCCTCTCCCAGCCGGCAGCTGTCCGAGAGCATATTTGCTCTCAGTGCGTCACCGGGTCAGGAGGGTTCTCTGAGAAATACTTCACACATGGGTGTCTCCAAGCCCTGTGGAGATGTTTACTGACCCCTGAGGTAGGGACGGACAAACACTGGGTGTGGCTCCAGGGTGCAGTCCTCCAAAGGCTGCCCCGGCCCGGTCGGCTGGTCAATCTGCAGTGTTCTGAGACCTGACCCCACACCCTGACCTCTGGGAGGAGCTGGGGTGCAGCACCCACCTACGACCCCGATGCACGAGGTGCCCGCCCTGCAGGGAGCCCGTGCTCTCGTTCTGCCTGCTCCCACTCATTTTCTTTTTCTCTCCCATGAAAATCTTGCATGGCACAGAGCACATTCTGTGTTGAAGCAAAAGTCCAAAAATTGGTAGGTTGTCATTCCAAGAATGATCCCTAGAACTGGAAGAAGCATATGAAACTGAGAGATAGGAAGATATTCAACCTGCCTCTGCCTCAGTTTCCTTATCTGTAAACTGAGGACTGGGAGAGAATGCAACTCTAAGGACCCTTCCAAGACTAAAGGTCTACTGGCCTGAAATTCTGGAATTCTAGGCTTTTACCACCGAATCTGCCATCTGTTCCCTTTTCTATTGTCCGCAGTGGACAGAGCCAACAGCTGTTTTCCAACACGCTTGCAGTAACACTTTGACTACACGCCTGAAGACACTTCGGAGTGCCCACTTCAATCCCTCTCCCCTGGCCAATTTCAAAGTCCCAGATGGAGTCATGTGGTCAGCACGATGTCAGGAGCAACTCCTACGTGGTCATCTGTCTAAACTTTGAGCCCATAAGCAAGGGAGCAAGTGCAGAAAATAACTTCATGCCTTCTCAAGTTCTTGCAACTGAGAAAGACCCACAATTCACAACCTCCTTCCCAGGAAATTCTAAGAGCTGTTTTAGGAATACAAAAGCTGCAAGAGGCAGGGATGACTTACCCAGAGCTAGCTGAGAAGGTCAAACCCACACACAGGATGTAAAGGGTGAAGTCTATAGGACAGATTAGTGTGTGCTACCGTTAGGATGTACTGCGTGAGAGTCACAGGACGCTAGATGACAAAAGGTCAGATGAGGAGCAGGGTCTGATGGGGAGAGCATGTGGCTCCACACACGACTGGACGTGCTTTGGGTCATCGAGGTTGACCTAACGCACCACACCCTGGACTTCACCAATCAGACCACCTCAAACCCACCCCCACGGGCTCATTCAGCATCAGCGATGCCAAAGGACAGCGGAGGCAGCTGAGGCAAAGCGTCCTTGGGCCTTCTGGGTTCTAATCCAAGCCAGGTTGCTCGTGGCTCTTAAATCGTAGCTTAACTTTCTAGTCCACAGAATGGAAACCATCTCTGAATGGTACCCGTAAAAAAGGTTTCCTTTTTCTCTTTCTTTCTTTCTTTTTTTTTTTAGGGACTGAGGGTTGGGGACTGAACCCTGGGCCTCCCATGTAGGAAGCCAGTGCTCAACCCCTGAGCCACACTGGCTCCCCTGAGCTGTTTTTACTTTAATTTGTTTTGCTTGTTGTTGTTTGTTGCTGTTGTTCTTTTTTTAGGAGGCACTGGGAACCGAACCCAGGACCTCCCAGGAGGGAAGCAGGAGCTCAACCGCTTGTGCCACATCCACTCCGCAAAAGTTTCATTTTAAGTCCCTTGAAGTCTCCAGAAGGATTTTCCCTTCTTCAAAGAAGTGTTCTTTGAAACAACAAACCAAAGAGTGAAAAGGATTTCACAAGAGAAATCATAGACGCAAACTGTTTACTAAAAAGCCCTTCAGATTTTCAATTTCAGAGCTTAAGTCTCTTCCTTTATTCCAAAACACAAACGCTCATAAGGAAGGAAGTAATTTGAGAATTGTTACTAATCACATTCTAGGTTTTAGATAGGAGGATTTTTCTCGTTCCTCTCCAGGGGCTTTGAATTATACAACTTCTCCGATACATAGGCATGGAGAAAAGTTTTAGCCACCTTAAATTTTTATAACATCCATGAAATTAAAGCTGATCTATCTCATAACTGATGTTTTATAAATTTGTCCTTAAAAATTATGGGCATGTTTTCAAGACTCTCTGTCATGGAAATTGTTCCAGTAGGCAAAGCAACAGGCATTTCCATGGCTAAAGTCTCACAGCTGTCACATTATTCAGTTCCGCACAAATGAAAAATCCCATTACAAAAAAAGCTGGAGAATCTGTTGTCGCAATTTGGCAAGCAATTGCGTTTCCCCATTATTTTAGTTAGTACCCACCCCTGATGCAAATATGAACCCTGTGAAAATTTTAATTAAAATTAAACAGTGTGGCCTGAAAAATAAAGTCCAATACAACTGGAAACATGTCAAAACCTACAAGTTACTGCTTCGCATCTTTAATTAATGATGTTATGCAACTCATTAGAGAAAAGAGCCCACAGTTCCTTGGTCCCCATTCTTTGCACATTTGAACTCTAAAGGACATCCGAATAAGCAAGAAAACCTCCTACTTCCTCAAGGTTGCAGAACAGATACCGTATCACAAAACCCTAAAGAATCCAAATTCCCAAGCAGGCATGTTTCTCCATGAATTGGTCCCCCAAACAGGCACCTTGAGTTCACAAAGTCTCTTCTGCTTGTTTGGGTTTGACTCCTACTCAGTCTCATATTTGAGGGGAGAAAAATGTCATCATATTGGGAGCAAAAGGACAAGAGGTAAGACAAACGTGAAATCTCATTTCTTTCTGCCAAAAGTTTAAATAATTATTTGAGATACACATAGAAAGAAAAGAAGAGCAGAATTTCTGAAATGGCTCCAGGAGCTCATGAAAAGCTAAACTCTTCATCTAAACTTCCCCTCTAATAAACAAAACCAGGAGATATGAAGAAATAGACAGCCTTTTTAAATGCCTAGGGTTCCCATCTCCTTCCAGTATCACGAAGGAGAAATTAAGCGTCTGCACTTTGGTATCAACATTAAAATCTCAAACCAGCCACTGACTGTGTGACTCTGTGCAAATTACTTATTTCCTTGTTTCAGTTTCCTTATTGGTGAAATAAGTACTTAGAAGTGTGGGGAAGCAGATGTGGCTCAAGCAGTTGGGTGCCCGCCTTCCACATGAGAGGTCCCGGGTTCAGGTTCCAGTGCCTCCTAAAGAAGAGCAAGACTGCAAACTGACATGAGGGGCTGATGCAGCAAGCTGATGCAACAAGGGGACACAACGAGGGGACACGACAAACAGGGAGCTGATGTGGCTCAAGCAATTAGGCACCTCCCTTCCACATGGGAGGTCCCAGGTTCGGTTCCCTGTGCCCCCTAAAAAGATAAAGTGGCTATGAGGATTAGAATGAGTTTGCATGTCTAAAGCACTGAGACTCGCACAGTTTCACAGGAAACACTACATAGGTGTTAGCTACTCTCGCTACCACCACCGCATGAAATCATATCCTGCCAAAGAGAAACGACTGCCTTTCATTCTCTGAAACAAGGGTGGCACGGCCCCAGGTCCGCCCTCTGTTCTGAACCCTCCCTCCCGCAGCCAAAGCACCCTGCCTGGAGCGGACCTGGGCTGCTCGGGTCTTCGGGCAGCAGAGGAACCCGACGGTGACACCCAGGGGTCTCAGTCACATTCATTCCACAAATAGTCGCTGCGTCCCCAGGCTGTGCCAAGCACTGCACCAGGGGCTGAAGGTGGTCGCTCACAGTCAGCACCCGCCACCGCCGTCTCGGGCGCCCCGGGCCTCGTTTCCTCACTGAAGGGTGCTGAGCCTCCCAGGATGGAACCAACGAGAAGAGGGCACCCAAACCACCCCTTCCCATTTTCTACCCTGTTGTTTGAAGGCAGAGTATTCCCAGGTCATGAGCTTTTTCCAAACACCTGCCAGGAAGGATGGCCTCCTGCAGACTGCCTCTGGAAATGACAGGCTGGCGGGGCGAACCGCCACTGCCCTCCCCACATCCCCAAGCCTGGTGCTGGCTGCGAGTCCTGGGGGCGCGGTACGCAAACACAGCACACGTGTGAGCCAGCCTCGCCAAGCAAACCTGCTCGACAGCTCCCCACTAGGCAGCCCCCCACTTCGACTCCGCAACGGAAGAGCCTCAACACTTAGGAGGCCCAGGGCCCACTTAGCCGCTTGTCACCTGCTGATACACTGACGACTGCTTTATAGAGTCACACCCTTGCGTTCTGGTGAGCGCCGTGAAGAAAAAGGGCCCTGGCCTGGGAGTCAGGTCTGGGACTGAATTCCAGGACTGCCGCTTAGGAGCGGTGTGACCCTGGGAAGATTCCTTTTTTTTTTAAGATTTACTATTTATTTCTCTCCCCTCTCCCCTGCCCCAGTTGTCTGTTCTCTGTGTCTATCGGCTGCGTGTTCTTCTTTGTCCACTTCTGTTGTTGTCAGCGGCACAGGAAGCTGTTTCTTTTTGTTGCATCAGCTCTCCATGTGTGCGGCGCCATCTCTAAATTCAATCTCTTCTTCTACATTCCTACCCACGACAGTCTTTGTCAGCACTGGCAAACAATAGGGACTCCACATGACAGATGGAAAAACGGAAAAAGGTCCCAAAGAACTGAGCCCCGTGGCTCCCTCTCTGAATTTCATTCTGCTTATATAGGATTCCAGTAACAGCATCAGGAGCCATCCCGACTGGGCGGGCTGCCCCTTTACCAAAGTCACCTCCCCAAAAGGTCCCACCACCTGGATCCACAACCACGGAACGGGGGACGCGGCTCCAGACCACCGCAGACGGGGGCGGTGCTGGCCCAATACTATAAATGCCACCGGGGCCCCTGACATCAACCCGACCGCGGTTAAAACGGAAGCTCTCAGGTTAGACCTAGCAGAACCTCGCCAGAGACGAGTGTGTGGACACACACCCGCACCCACACGCCGGGGCCGGGTCAGCCCGCTGCGCTCTGTGTGTGCGGAAACAACAGCAAGACCCTGCCGTCTCTGCCCTCGAAGAACTTTCAAACTAATAAGGAAATAAGATAAGTCCATAAGGAATGTGCTGAGGACCATAAATGAAGTAGAAGCCAAACGCTGCGCCAGTCAGACAAGGGCCAAGGACACTTCCTGCTGCGGTGAGCCCTGAAGACCGGGGAAGAACTAGCAGAAAACTAAGCTTTTAAGGCTGAGGGGCAGGGGCAGGGCTGGGAGGAGCTTGACAAGGGGAAACAAAGTGTCATTTCATCCACAGGAAGTCATCTAATCAAAGCACAGGTGTGGCTATAGGAAGAGGTGATACGGTTGGATCAGAAGACAGAGTTCACAGTACAGGAGAATAAAAACCGAGGCAGGATCACATCATCAAATGTCTAAATGGTTAGGCGAAGGAGTGTGTATTTCATGTGGTGGGTGGGGGGGAGCCCATAGTGTGTGTTTTTATTTTTTTTAAGATTTATTTTTTTTATTTCCCCCCCCCCCCCCCCCCCCCCGCCTCTAGATGATTCTCTTGCTGCTCAGTGTTTGCTCGCCTACTTCTGGAGGCACTGGGAACTGAACCCAGGACCTCCCACATGAGAGGCGAGTGCCCAACAGCCTGGCGCACATCCGCTCCCCAAGGGCTGCAGCACCTGCTGGCTTGTGGCATCTGCTCATTTAGGCCACTGCTCTCTGTGGTGGGGGTGGCATCTGCTCATCTTCTTCAGAGGCACTGGACCCAAACCCGGGACCTCCTGTGTGGTAGGCGGGCACCCAACTGCTTAAGCCGCTTCCTTTTTTTTTACTTTTAAAATCAGGAAAGCAAATGGGTCAGAGCCTCACTTTGGGATGAATGATGGGGGAAAGTGACTATGGACAGGAAGGTGACTGTTTGGTGGCTTGAAGCTGCATGTCCCCCAGAAAAGCATATTCTTAAGCCCCCTGAACCCCCGTTGGTGCGAGCCCATTGTAAGGAGGACGTTCTGATGATATTACTTCAGTTAAGGTGTGTCCCACCTTCATCAGGATGGGTGACTGGAGTCCTTCATACCAGACTGGAATTCAGAGAGAGAGACACACAGAAGCCAGACGCTGGAATCAACGACAGCCAGAAGAGGAGAGAGAGCCCCGCTGACGCCGCCACAGGCCTCGCCAGGTAAGAGAGAGGTCAAGGACGGCCGGCAGCCGGCCCTCGGGAAGAGAGCATTGCCTGGACATCTTCCCGGCCTCAAAACCGTAAGCGAATAAATTCCCATGGCTTAACCCACCCCTTTTCAGGGTATTTGCTTTGAGCAGCCTAAGAAGCTGAAATCGAGGGCTCTCCCAGGAGACCTCACAAGAGCCAAAGAGGGCCCACCACAAGGAGGTGACAGAAGAGAGGAGAGAGACGTGTCATTTGGGCACAACGTCGGGAAGGAATTATCAACAGTGCTTGGTAACTGCTTGTCCCTGGGGGAGATGCATGAATAAAGTGAAGCTCAAAGTTCTTAAGTTGAGTGCACTGGCAGGATTAGTGCAGGCAACCTAGAACCGGGAATGCCGGGGAGGGCAGGCAGGTGAAGGGTAAGAAGCAACGGACTGGCAGAAAACTCAGCGGGCCACGGCGAGCACTGAGACGCAGCTGGGACCGCAAGCGTGGAAGGGGCCAGCTTAGAGGCCCGGCTGCAGCAGCTGGGGTGGGTGAACTCAGCAAGGAAAAGAAAGGAGGGAAAAGCAGAGAAGAAAGCTGATGACATGTATTTGCCATCTGAAAAGAGAAAGAGCAGGTAGGGTGGACAAGCACAATAACAGAGGGTCCCAAAGCTGAGGAGAGGGAATTTCAAGAAGGAGGCTTGGCGACCTGGCCAGGTGCTGCAAAAAGACGAGGCGGACCAGAGCTGAGAAAAGCAGTAGAACTGGTGACCGGCACATCACCAGTGACCTCTGACTGACAGGGCAGAGCAGAAACCCTGTGTGTGTGTGTGTAAGGGAGGACCTGATGTCACCAAAGGTGAGATGAAGTGCTGGAACCCAAGGGCAGAGAGCGTGGTACAAAGAGGGCACCCATCCTTCAAAATGACAGACAGCTGAAGGGGGAAGTGGATGTGGCTCAAGCAACTGAGCTCCTGCCTACCACGTGGGAGGTCCCCGGTTCAGTTCCTGGTGCCTGCTAAAGAGGACAAGCAGGACAGCGAGCTGACACAACAGGATGATGCAACAAGAGACACAAGTAGGAAAACATAATGAGAGAACAGCAAAGCAGGGAGTGAAGGTGCCTCAAATGATTAGATGTCTCCCGAACCCATGGGCGCGTGGGGAGGGGGAGTCCCAGGTTCGATTCCCAGTGCCTTTTAAAAAAGGAAGACAAGTACACAACGAACAGACACAGAGAGTGCAAACGAGGAGCGGATGGGGAGAAATAAACAAACAAATAGACGGGCAGCTGGAGAAAGACAGCGACCTAACCCCCCCCCCCCACCCCGTCCAGGCCCCAAGAGCAGCCACCTGCTGCTGCCTTTTCAGTGAGCAGAGGCAGGAAGAAGGCTGAGGGACAATCAAGGGGCCCTTGCCCATCCAAAAGGACAGTGATGACCGCCAAGCAGCTGGCCTCCTCAGCCGGACACGGCAGATAACGGCAGAAGGAAGGGACAAAGGACAGAAGGGCCAGGGCCCTCCGGTGGGACCCTGGTTTCCAGTTACAGCGACGTGAGCCATTAAGCCTCATTAGAGGCAGCTGGTCCACGTCACTCCAGAACTAACGACTTCCAGACCACCGCGGTGCCCTTCCCGGGAGCAGCAGCCCACACGCCATCAGAGGCTTCCCCGCCCAGGGCCCCGGGAAGCACGCGCTCCTCTCCAGACACGCAGAACCCACAACCACCAACAGCAGGCATTCGGAGAAGTCCCTGCGCCTGGGAGAGCCGCAGCGACGCAGGTCGTCTGCCTCAGGTCAGCGGGGCTGGCAGAGACAGCACCACCTAGACGCGCGTGCAGACAGCTCACGCACGCACCGCGGTGAGCTGCGGAGCACGGCAGGCCGCGAGGGTTCAAACCCTGCCTGCACCGCTCTTCAGCTTCACGGCGTGAGGCAAGTTTCTTTAACCTCCTGCCTGCTTCCTTCTCTGTGAAACAGGCTTAACAAAAGTATACCGACCTCACTACGCTGGGGCGAGGATTTAAATGCATTCCATCACGTAAAGTGCTTAGCTCGAAGTATGGCACACAGTAAGCGTTCAATAAATTCTGGCTACTATTATTTGAGTCTCACTAGGCTATGAGATAAGCCAGGCAATCATCATCCTCTCCATATCATGAAGAAGGAAGCTGAAGCTCGGAGAGGAAATGCTTGCCCAAATTCCCCAGTGTGGAGCACAAGCCAGGACTTGAAAAGAAGTGCAAGCGCCCTAATAAAATACACACGCTTGCCATCGTCAGCCCAGTGCCGGCCTCTCCGGCCTCGGCTCCTGCCAGCCTTGCACTGAATATGAAGCTGTGCCCCCTACACCACACGCCACTTCCCCGGCTCTCTGGCTTCTCTACGTCCCTCAAGCCTCCTCCAAGGGCCACCTCTTCTAGGACACTGTCCCTGCTGCCCTTGACCTCCTTTCCGGCCACCCTTCTCCCCTGCGCCCCCCTCTGACTACTGACCTCACACAGCACGGTCATTACAACACGCCTCTTCCACTAGACTAGCACACGAACAAAGCTCCTGGCGCACAAGAAACGCAGCGAGTACTGGGTGAACGAATGAACTCTGGGCTCCAGATCTGACTTTCCTCCCACTAGAGCGTGCTGCCTCCTTTTATCAGCAAATGGTCACTGTTGGATCACATTTAGAATAGCAACACATTTCACCAGAG
The DNA here is from genome assembly GCF_030445035.2 of Dasypus novemcinctus. NCBI lineage: Eukaryota > Metazoa > Chordata > Mammalia > Cingulata > Dasypodidae > Dasypus > Dasypus novemcinctus. Next base: position 119,673,428 of record NC_080682.1, read on the forward strand.
AGGGACTTAAATATTAAGCTAGACTTAAGCACTTTTCCGTCGCACCTACAGGCAGGTGAAGTCCCCCAACGCACCTGTCCACCTGTCGTCGACAGTCCTGCTCGTTCCCACCCGCAGGTCACCCGTTTGGGTGCCTTCGTTCCCAAACAAGAGACCAAGCCAGCGTCTCCCGATGAAGCTTCAGCCTCCCGCGGGGAGAGGGACGCGGGGCTTGGCACACGGAGGAGGGCAGGCTCAAAGGTCCGCTTGTCGCGTGCCACGGCGGGACGCCCGCAGTTGAAAACACGCACCTTGCTCTCCGCGCAGTGAACGTCCGCCCGAAACGTGCTTCCACGTCTTGGCTGCTCAGAGAGGGAGCTCGGAGAAAGGCTGCCAGAGGAGGGGAGAAAATCCAGCACACCCACGTCCTCCTCACTCGCTCACCCCCAGCGGACAGCTGCGCTCGGTCCCGCGGTCGGGTGACATCTGTCTTCCGCAGAACCTGACGGGTGGAGCCACAATTCCCCACACCCGGCTCCCGCTCCTGGGAGGCGGGCGACCGTCCCTGCGTCGAGGCACCTGGTAACCAAGGCGAAACTCCCCAGGAGCTCTCCCTGGGGAACTCGGGGCATATGTCAGGTTTTCCCTTCGGTCTGCGTAAAACAGACAGTGCTAAGGAAAACAAACACGGGCCCCAAAACACCCCAGCACACCTGCGTGTGTCCCCGTGCCAGATCCGGGTTGCCTGGGGGAAGGGCCTCCCAGCTTCTTGCCACGGGTGATGGCCTGGCAATCCTCCCTGCTCCTCCCCAGGAAACTCAAACTCCCACCACAGCAGGGCATGCCGAGCACACACAAACTCTAGAAAGCAGTGACCAAACTCAACGTGCACGAGAGTCAGCTACGCCTAGGACCGCAAACTCAACTCTGGAGACATGAGAAAGGGCCTGCCTTTGCCGGCGCATCCTTCAACATCTCTTTCTGGGGTCAGGCCTCCATCACTTTGCCCAGAGCACACCTGGGTCTCTTATTAAAAGAGTAGCAACTATGCTCACTTCAAAAGCATGGCCTGTTTATCTCTTTGGAATAATTTGGTTCCAGTGTGATCCAGGCCATAAACTAATACATCCTGAAGTCACTATTACGTACCTTAGTGTAGACATCTTGAATTAAAGAGTGGCACCACCTCTAAAAGCACTTGTGCCAAAAAAAGCGTTCAGATTTGATCTCATCCGTACCTCTAAGTCCGAACAAGCCTGCCTTCCATCCATCTCAAATCCGTCTTCCAAACTTTGGGCAGAGTTACTGCCCTACACAGAAATGTCGTTACTCCGCTCGCAATGTTTAGAAACATCCATCGGTTCACGTCGCCCCCAAGGACAGGGGCAAGTTTTTAACCTGGTTTCATCTTTGAGCCCTGCGTCAGCGTCACTCCCAGCCATGCCTCACCTGCCCTAAGTGCCAACTCAGCGGCCTTTCGCTGTGTTTCTAGCAGCCATGCCCCTCCCGCCTTCCTGCCAATGAACTTGAACGTCCCTCAACTCAACTTCTCCTCTCCACTCCACTCCCTCTCCACCTTCGTAACTCCCACTCGGCCAGGGCTCTAGCTCATCTCGCACGTCCCACCTCTCCCAGGAAGTTGGGCTCTCTGCAATCTTACAATAAACTGGATATATTTCTCCCACAACATTTACCACATTGTACTATCTTATCACTGTCACCCTTAATAGAGGCATTTTCTTGTTCTTTTTTTAAAATCCCCAACAAACTTAATGCAACCTTACTGATTTAATGAAATAGTGGGGCAGGTATCATCAGTCTCTGTTTTCTATAGGTGGAAACTGAAGTACCTACAGAGTTTGCAACCTGAAGCTCAGTTGAATAGTGGCAAGGCTTGCACTGTGGGAACTCTCAAGAGCCCAGAGAGGAAGGATAGGGCAGAAAGGAAAGGGAATTGACATGTATTGAACAGCTAATCTGTGCAGGGCACAATATTGGGCACTTTATGCATAGTTATTATCTCATTACCTAATTTATTCCTCAGGGACATCTCGTGAGACAGAGCTAAAGAATGTGATTTTCTCAGGAAAGGAAATCTAGACTCAAAGAGGCTGTTAGTCCAAGTACATAGTAGCTCCAAGGTTTAAACTTAAGACAGTCTACTTCAAAGTCAACTTTACTCCACTACAAAGTGACAGGAAACACAGGCGTCCACACTCACACTTGCCCGTGGGTATGGGCCAGAAGTACCTTCTTGCTCTACCCCTGCCCCCATCGCCTTGTTGTGCTTCATAATCCTAGCTCTGACCTTCCACCTGTGACTGGACCTCAGAATGATCTGCTATTGACCATCAGGCAGCAAAGTGGCCCCAGGATTCTGGTGAGAATACAGTGATGGCATTTGTAGAAAGATGGTATGCTACCATCTCAAAAAGACTCAAAGGGGACCCCCATATTCATGGCCAACTGATATCTGAGAAGGGTGCTGAGCACACACAATGGGGGAAAAAATCTCTTCAACAAATGGTGCTGGGAAACCTGGACACCTACATGCAAAAGAATGAACGTGGATTCTTACATCACACCATAATGATCAAAGTGGATTAACAACCTAAATACAAGAGCTAAAACCAAAAAACTCTTATAAGAAATATTGGGAAATATCTTCAGGACCCTGTAGTAGGGAATGGATTCTTATACTTTACACAAAAAGCATGAGCAATAAAAGAAAAAAATAAATTGGACTTGATCAAAATTTTTAAAAAATAAAACTTTTGTTCATCACAGGACAACCTATAGAATGGGAAACATATTTAGAAACCATGTATCTGATAAACGTTTAATATCCAGAATATATAAAGAGCTACGACAACTCAACAACAAAAAGACAAAATCAAAAATGAGCAAAGGGCTTGAAAAGGCATTCTCCAAAGAAGATACATAAATGGCCAATAAGCACATGAAAAGATATTCAATATCATTAGCCATTAGGGAAATATAAATCAAAACCCAATGAGAGAGAGGTAAGCAGATTTGGCCCAACAGTTAGGGTGTCCTCCTACCACATGGGAGGTCTGAGGTTCAAACCCAGGGCCTCCTGACCATGCAATGAGGAGTGCCGTGCCACGCAGGGGTGTCCCCTGCCCCTGCACAGGGGAGCCCCATGCGCAAGGAGTGTGCCCCATAAGGAGAGCCACTCAGCGTGAGAAAAGTGCAGCCTGCCCAGGAATGGCACAGCACACATGGAGAGCTGATGCAGCAAGATGACACAACAAAAACGAGACACAGATTCCGGGTGCCACTGACACAAGTGGACACAGAAGAACACACAGTGAATGGACACAGAGAGCAGACAACTGGGGGAGGGTGGTGGGAAGAGGAGAGAAATTTTTTAAAAAACCCAATGAGATACCACATCATACCCTCTAGAATGCCTATTATTAAAAATGGAAAATAACAAGTACAGGTAAGGATGCAGAGAAATAGGAACTCTTGTGCACTGTTGGTGAGAATATAAAATGGTACAGCTACTGTGGAAAACATTTTGGCAGTTCCTCAGAAAGCTAAGTATAGAACTACCATATGACCCAGCAATCCCACTTCTAGGTATATACCCCAAAGAATTGAAAGCAGGGACTCAAACAGATATTTGCATACCAATATTCATAGCAGCATTATTTAAAACTGCTGAAAGATGGAAGCAACCCAAGCGTCCATTAAAAGATGAATGGATAAACAAAATGTAGTATATACATACAAAGGACTATCATTGAACTGAAGAAAGGAATGAAGTCCTGATACCTGCTATCACCTGGATGAACCCTGAAGACACTTTGTTAAGTGAAATAAACCAGACACAAAGGGATAAATACTGTATGATCTTACTTATAAGAAGTAACTACAGTATTCAAATTCATAGAATCAGAAAGTAGATTACAGGGTACCGGGGTGGGAGCAGGGGTTGGGAGGTTATTGTTTCTTGGGTATGGAGTTTCTGTTTAGTGTGATGGGAAAGATTTACTAATGGATGGTGGTAGTGGGAGCATGATGTTGTGAAGGTAATTAATATTAAAGAACTGTATATTTGAAAATAGCTAAAACAGAAAATTTTACATTGTATGTTACCACAATGGAAGCAGGAAAAAAAAAAAAAAAGAAAATTCACAGGGTCCATGTTATAAAACAGAGTAAAAAGTGTCATGTGTATGTGGTATCCATGTGGGCAACTGGTATAAAGAATTCTTTCATTTTAATAAATCCCCATATCATGTACAGCATGATGATCAACTTTTTTTGTATCCAAATCCTTCAATATATTCTCTCTCATTTACCCAGCTGTGATGCCCCAAATAAAATATAATTGTGGTCTTCCAGAAATAAAGAATAAAGAAAAGATGATGTGCCAGTTCTCCTGTGTCGTGTTTGTGACTCCAGCTGCAGGCAGCGCTGCTCCTCGCCTGCAGCAGTGAGCCGCGGACTCCTCAGGCCAGGAGCTGCTCAAAGACTCAGACTTTTGTCTTCCTGGAAGACTTCTATCAGCTCCATCATTACTATCTCTACAGTAACAGAAGCATGCCAAGGTTTTCTGGAACAGTTCCAGTTTCAAATGTTATAATCTGGCATGAGATACACGCCAAAGTAAATGTCTCAACACAGGAGCCAGAGGCATGTGCAGAGCTCCTTTCCACTAAAGATGCCCCCAAAAGAGGCAGGACTGGGGAATGGAAAAGCTCGGGCTCTTGGGTCAAAGTAAGTAACCTGTGTTCAAACGTTTGCCATTTATTAACTATGTGACCTTGGGCAAGTACTGCTTTGTGCTTCGTCTCCTCATGGGTGAAATGGATCATCATCATCTACATCAGAGTTGTTCTGACAATTAAGGAGCAAGCGTTTAGCAATGGACTGACCCATAATATGTATTCAGTAGTAAGTTGTTCTATTGTCATGGTCTTGTTATTATTACTTGGAACTTCTTTATAATGAATGGAAAAAAGATACAATTTTTGCTCTTCTAAGAAAAGGATCAGAAAATGATGTGATTCTATAATGCAAAATAGCTGAGCAGAACTAGCCCTTTACTTCCTAAGACACAACACTTGGGTTTCTATATTCTAGATGGTATCACTTCTCAAATACAGCACTGAGTTGCAGGCTCATCACTTTGTAATCCACTGGCACTCCCAGATTTTTTTCCCTGTAATACTTAAATTTAATTTATCACCCTATCTCTGTAGTAACAAAATCTCCTAAGTTTTATGAAACAAGTCCATTTTCTAATATTATCTTGTGTGGTCAAACTTGCCAAGCATCTAGAACTCAGTTTTCAGCTTCCTTCTCCTAAGAACAATTCAGCAGGACACTATTAGGGTAGAGACAAGATATTCAGTGTGTAAGTTTGTCTTTTCCAGACCTCTGCAGAAAAAAAACAACAATGCTTTTGTTTGGAAAGATTAACCTCTGATTATTTTTTAAAAAAGAAAGAAAAAAAGGGCTCTGGAGCCAGGCTGCCTGGGTTCAAATCCCAGATCCTCCTCTTATTAGCTGTGTCCCCAGGGCAACTTATTTAACTTATCTGGGCATCAATTTCCTCATTGTAAAGCAAGTTAATATTAGTATCTATCTCACAAGATTACTGTGAGATTTGAACGAGTTGATCTAGTACAGAGCTTACAACAGTGTCCGGTACGTACATAGTAAGTGCTCAATGAGTGTCAGAGCGCATCCTCATCATCACAGGGTTGAAAGAGCAGTCTGAAGCAATCAGATATGTTACACAAGCAAAAAAGCCATACAGACAGGCAAAAATACTTTGAAAGTAACTGAGGAAGATGATCCTAGATGACCAATTACTACCTCTAGGTGCCATCAATGCAGTAGATTCACCGCATTTGCAGATCGAGTGCTTGTGGTTTCATCTCTTCGTAATTTGCCTTGAAGATATGTCACATAGAAACTGTAGCTAAATATTTATCACCAGATAGGTATGAGGCGGTGAGTCACCGGCTGTTGAGTTCTTGGCCAACCACCGAACAGCACCTCAATCTGCTTTTGTGGACTTTCGTTTGACACGTGGTCTCATTCACTCCTCAGAACCGTTCCCATTTTGCAAACACATTGAGGAAATGAGATTAACAAAGGACTCAAAACATAACTCCTGGGGAGCAGATGGAGCTAAGCGTTGAGCACCTGCTTCCCACACGGGAGGTCTCAGGTTTGGTTCCCAGTGCCTCCTAAAAAAACCGAAACAAACAGCAAACAAAACAAATGAAAAAACCAACTCAGGGGAGCTGATGTGGCTCAGTAGTTGAGAGCCGGCTTCCCACATACAAGGACCTGGGTTTAATCCCGAGCCCTGGAAACTCAAAAAAAAAAAAAAGTAACTCCTGGACACGTCCCAAGATGGTAGAACTCAACCAACCTTAGAATCAATCCTTTAAAAAAAATCAGAGAATTAAACTGAGAACACATACCACTTCCATCTAAAAATCAAATGACTAGTCTAAAACCAGCAGCAAAGAATTTGCCCTAAAGAATCTAACAAGCCACAGCTCCGGCTCCCTCCCAATGCAGATGGCTAGCACAGTGGGTGGGAGTAGTTGCCACGTTTCTGAATCAACTTAGCTTGGACTGCAATCCAACCCATGCCCTGAGCTTCGTGCTTTGTGCTTCAATCAACTGACTCAGCCTGGCAAGAGAGGCCAGGCGCCTGTGGCCATGAGTAACCAGGGCACAAAACACGACTCTCTAATCAGAAGCTGAAGGCGTCAGGACTTAGAGTCAAACAATGCTTCTGTAAGGGGAAAAATAAATGTCTATTTACCCAGAAGGGAAGCAATGCCTATTCCTCTCCTGAATGCAAATTTTTGGAATAGTTTGCTGGATCTTATATCCACCCCCCAAAATATTTCCTGATGCATTTATAGAAAGAAGAGAGCTGATCTAGGAACGGCAAACCAAATCTCTAGCTGCTAAGTGTCCAGAAAGTACAACATTAGGAAATGCTTTTATTGTGGTCATCACAAAAGGGATAACGCATAGGAATAGGTTTCTGTAAGTTGCTAGTACTTCACACATGTAAAGAACTCACTGAAGCCATCTAAAGAACCTTGCACCACATTTCAGCAAAAACTTTATTTCAGCAAAGTCATTCATTCATTCTTTCATTTGTTCGTGTATTAATTCATTACATTTTTTCACTAAGTTCCCACTGAGTGCCAGGAACCGTGCCAGGCCATGCGGATGCCTAATTAAACCAGATGACTCAGTCTTTCCCCAAATCCCGATTTGCCTTTCATCTCCACCCTAGTCCACGCACAGAACCATCTCTTTCTCTCTCTCTGCTCCACTGAGCTCCGAACCACTCAAGAGTGGGGTCGTGGGCATCTCCCACAGTCTGCCCTCCTGGTGGAGGGCAGCGTATCCAGTGGGCACCAGGGAAAGCACTTTAATTATTTAAGAGGCAAGTACCTAGGGACATGTGGCTTTATTACCATGAACAACCTGCTTTCATTATATGTCTGTCAATCTGCCCTCCCAAGCAGTTCTCCCCTCCCGATAATCTCAGGAGATTAGATTAAAATTAGGAAATAAATGAGTAGAAACAACTCTCCTCTCAATGATCTGTGGACGTTCTGACATTCCCAGTGTGTTCTGTATGAGGCAAGTCAGCTAGGGAGACCTGTGGAAAATAAGCAGGGGGTGGGGCACTGAAAGCTCAAAGCAACAGGAAGGAGGCACATTTCCAGACACCTGGTGCATCTGGTTGCAGTAATTCTCTACCAGACTTCCATTTGAACCAACGTGAATGGAAAATAGCCCGGAATCATAGATTTTTTTAAGATAAGAAGAAACCTCATCTAGTCCAACTCTCTCACTCGATAGAGAAGTCAAGGATTAGGGAGAAGACATTAGGAAACCCAAACTGTGCAGCTAGCTGTTGGCAAAAGCCTAAATAAAGCCAAGTCACCTTGTCCCAGCGCAGCACCCGTTCCTCTTCCCAGAGCTGCCAGGCGCTGGGTGCACACCTGTGGGCGGCCCTCCAGTCAGGGATTGCTGGCACTTAGCCATGCCCCCACAGATACACCACCTTTCCAGGAGCTCTTACTTATTCCTCCTCCCTTGTTCCATGCCTCTGCCTTGCTTAAGGCAACTATCGACATTTCTCAGGAGCCCTGGGACGTCGTGGTGGTTTGGAGCTACGTACTGGGAAAAACATACTTTAACTAAACCCATTCCTGTTGGAAGGGACCCTCCGGCCATCAGATACTTTGGTCAAGGTATGGCCCAAGTGAATTAAATTGGGCTTTAACCCAGATTATGGGAGTCCTTTACAAGAAGAGTGAAAGTCAGACCCAGAAAGCAAGAGGAGACAGCCAGAAGCTGGAAGTCAAAGGAACCCAGAAGAGAAGGGAGAGGCCAGCAGAGGCCGCCATGTGCATTGCCATGTGACAGAGGAGCCCCGGGCCAAGGATCACCAGCAGCCAGCTCCAAAACGCCAGTCTTCAGGAAGAAAGTATCACCTGATGACACCTTGATTGGACTTCTCCTAGCCTCAAAACCGTGAGCCAATAAATTCCCATTGTTTAAGCCAAACCATTGCATGGTATTTTCTTTAGCAACGAGGACACTAAACAGATTCCCAGTACAAATGAACAGCTCCCTAGAACAGCAAGCCTATTTTTATTCTGTAAAATGGATCTACCTGAGGAGCAAATGTAGCTCGAGTACCTCCTAAAAAACCAAACAAATGAAAACAGTTCTCATTGGGGAGCAGACATAGCTCAGGTGGTTGAGCTCCTGCTTCCTATGTATGAGGTCCAGGTTTAATCTCCAGTACCGCCTTCAAAAAAAAGCATCTATCTTCTAACTTTCCGTTCTGTTCAGGATCGTGAGGAAGATAAATGAGATACTAGCCATCAAGGAAAACTACATTCTTTGAAGGAAACGTAAAGTAAGCATCCAATAGAACATTTACATTGTAATTAAGGCCTAAAAAGATTAAGCCTAAGAGTTGGGTTCCCGCATTCAATAAAGATTGACAATTCTTTGATCTTTTTATATGTAAGCATTTTTTAAAAAAGCATAGGAGCCCCACCTCAATCAAGACAATGGAATAAGTTGCTTCTGGGCTCTGTTTTCCAACAGAAGCCTTGAAAAACCAGCAAGAACTGACAGAAGCAGCTTTATAAAAGCTCAAGAAAACAGTAAAAGTACTGCAGTAACAAGGCAAGCTCCAAATCAAGAAAAAAAGTCACTTAAAAGTGACTGGCTTTTCTGGCACCCTGGCTGGCCCTCCTGCACCCCTCCCCAGCTCACCCTGGAGGCAGATGCACTCCCAGTGCGGATCTCTGTCCTGGTTCCAGAAGGAGCAGAGCAAGCCCTGTGCAGGTACGGGGAACACGTCCGCCTGGCCAGTCTGTCTGGTGGTGACCTGAAGGCCATGCTGTCCCAGAACTTGCCCTGGGCACAGAAGGGGACTCACCCAGCTCTCCTACAGAATGCTATGGGAGAGCAGCAACATCATGCTGTGTGGAGCAAGGGCTCGCTGGCTGTAGGATAGAGAGCCCGGTGCCTGGATGGACAGGAGGAAACAATTTCCTAGGGAAGAAGGGACATTTGTATCCATACTAATGGGAGAATTCCTAGGGCCACAGGCGCATGCCTAAAACAGGAAGCACACACAGAAAGGACCAGGGAGGCCCCTAAGCTTTGGCCTGGACTTATTCCCCAAAATCATTTTTATGGATAAGCTCTGAAGGAGAACATTCACACAGGTCAATCTTCAAAGACTGGGCAAGGTGTTTTCTTGTTAGCTCCTGGCATTCAAGGAAGGCTCGGTCATAACACTAGCTGATATGAGTTTATGAAACAGATAACTCAGAATCTAGATAAATAGTGTTTTTTTAGGAGGTACTGGGGATTGAACACAGGGTCTCATATATGGGAAGCAGACGTTCAAACACTGAGCTACACATGCTCCCCAGTGATGACTGGGAATCTAAATTCCAGTCATAACACACTAAAATATCAAAATGTCCAGATTTAAACAAAAGATTACAAAACATACAAAGAAACAGGAAGTAATAGCCAAGGCAAAGGGAAAGGTTAACGCAAAAGAAATCATTAATGAGAAGAATCAGACCTGGGACGTTCCAGAAAAAGAATTTTTTAAGGATCCTGAATATGCTCAAAGAGCTGAAGAAAAATATGGACAAAGAACTCTATGAAAGGAAAAGAGAAAAAGAAAAAAAGAAAAGTAAGAATGGAAAAGGAATCTTAAAGAACCAGCAGTGCTGAGAGGGAAATTTATAGCCATAAATGCTTTAATTAAAAAAGAAGAAAGAATCTTCGGGACATGGAGCTGCCCTGGATGGTGCTTCAGAGGTAATCACCGGACATTGTAAATCCTCACAGGGCCTACATGATGGAATAGAGGAGAGTATGGGACATGATGTGAACCAATGTATATGAGGTGCAGAGGTGCCCAAAGATGTACTTACCAAATCCAATGGATGTGTCATGATGATGGGAACGAGTGTTGTTGGGGGGGGGGAGAGGGGGGGTGGGGGGGTGGGGTTGAATGGGACCTCACATATATATTTTTAATGTAATATTATTACAAAGTCAATAAAAAATAAAAAAATTAAAAAAAAAAAAAAAAAAAAAAAAAAAAAAAAAAAGAAGAAAGAGCTAAAATCAAAGACCTAACTGCACACCGGAAAGAACTAGGAAAAAAAATAACAAACTAATTCCAAAGTGAACAGAAAGAAGGAAATAACAAAGACTGAAGCAAAACTAAATAAAACTGAGATTAAAAAACACTAGAAAAAATTAACAAAACCAAATGCTGGTTCTTTCAGAAGATTAATAAAATTAGCAAATTCTTAATGAAACTATCAAATAAAAAAAGAGAGAAGGTGCAAATAAATTAAGTAAAAAATGAGAGAGGGGGATATTACTACTGACCCCACAGAAATAAAGAATATTAGAAAAGGATACTTTGAAAAATTGTATGCAAACAAGATGGATAACTTAGATGAAATGGACAAATTTCCAGAAACACACAAGCAACCTACAGTGATGAAAGAAGAAACTGATGAACACAGCAGACCAATCACAAGTAATGAGATTGAATTAGTCATTAAACCAAAAAAAGCCCACGACCAGATGGCTTCATGGGTGAATTCTACAAATCATTTCAGAAAGAAACAACACCAGTATTGCTTAAACTCTTCCAAAAAAACAAAAGTGGAAGGAACATTGCCTAACTCATTCTGTGATGCCAGCATCACCCTAATACCAAAGCCACATAAAGACACCATAAGAAAACTACAGACCAATCTCTCTAGCAAACCTGGATGCTAAAATCCTCAAGAAAATACTTGCTAATTATATTCGACAACACACCAAAACAAATTGTACACCATGATCAAGTGGGTTCATCCCTGGTATGCAAGGATGGTTCAACATAAGAAAATCAATATAATACACCACATTAACAAATTGAAAGAAATAATCACATCATCATCATCTCTATGGATGCAGAAAGAGCATTTGACAAAATACGGCATCCTTTTTTGATAAAAACACTTCAAAAGATAGGAATAGAAGAAAACATCCTTAACATGATAAAGGGTATATATGAAAAACCCTCAGCTAATATCATACTCAATGGTAAAATGCTAAAGGCTTTCCCTCTAAGATCTGGAGACAAGACAAGGATTCCCACTGTCACCACTCTTACTTAACACTGTGCTAGAAGTACTTGCTCGCACACTTAGGCAAGGAAAAGAAATAAAAAGGCATCATATTGGAAAGGAAGAAGTAACACCTTCACTATTTATAGATGACATGATCCTAAACATAGAAAGCCCTGAAAATCTACAAGGCTTCGTGAACTAAAAACAAGTTCAGTAAAGTGGCAGGGTATAAGATCAACATTAAAAATCAGTAGCATTTCTGTACACTAATAATGAGCAATCTGAGGAGGAAATCAAGGGAAAAATTCCTTTTACAATAGCAAGTAAAAGAATAAAATATCTAGAAAAAAACTTAACTAGATGTAAAGGACTTGTACACAGAAAATGTCACAACATTGTTAAAGGAAATCGAAGAAGACTATATAAATGGAAGAAGAATATCCCATGCTCATGGATTGGAATATCATTAAGATATCTGTTGTACCCAAATTTATTTACAGATTTAACACAATCCCAATAAAAATTATGTCAGCATTTTTTCTGAATTGGAAAAGCCAATTATGAACTTTATTTGGAAAGGCAAGGGACTCTGAATAGCCAAAAACGTATTGAAAGAGAAAAACAAAATTGGAGGAACCATGCTACCTGACTTTAAAAGCATACTACAAAGCTACAGTGGTCAAAACTGCATGGTATTGCAAGGATAGTCATACTGACCAATGGAACCAAATTGAGAGTTCTGATATAGATCTTTGCATAAAAGATCTGCTGATATTGGACAAGGCCACCAAGCCCACTCAACTGGGACAGAATAGCCTCTTCAAAAAATGGTGCTTGGAAAAATGGATATCCATAAACAAAAGAATGAGAGAGGATACCTTCTCGTGCCCTATACAAAAATTAACTCAAGATGGATCAAACACCTAAATAGAAAAGCCAAGACCATAAAGCTCCTACAAGGTAACGTAGGGAAGCATCTACAAGATCTTATAGTAGGAAACGGCTTCATAAACTTTACACCCAAAGTGCAAGCAAGAAAAAATAGATAAATGGGATCCCCTCACACTTAAAAACCTTCGTACTTCAAGGGAGTTCGTCAAGAAAGTGAAAAGACAGCCTACTCAATGGGAGAAAATATTTGGTAACCACTTAACCAATAACGTCCCAATAGCCAACATATATAAAGAAACCCTACATCTCAAAAAGAAAAAGAAAACCACCCATTTTAAAAATGGACAAGAGATAGGAATAGACACATTTCCAAAGAGGAAATACAAATGGCTAAATAGCACATGAAAAGATGCTCAACATCACTAGCTATTAGGGAAATGCAAATCAAAACTACAATGAGGTATCATTTTATACCTATTAGACCAGCAGCTATTAACAAAACAGAAAACGACATGTGGAGGAATGGGAACCCTCATCCACTGCTGGTGGGAGTGTAGAAAGGTACAGTCACTGTGGAGGATGGTTGGCATTTCCTCAGGAAACTAACTATAGAATTGACATATGATGCAGCAATCCCATTGCTGTGTATACCCAGAAGAACTGAAAGAAGGGACACAAATGTTCACTACTGCAAAAGTTGAAAGCAACCCAAGTGTCCATCAACAGATAAATGGATAAGCAAAAGGTAGTATATGTACTCAGTGGAATACTTCTCAGCTTAAGAAGGAATGAAGTATTGACACACGCGACAACATGGATGAATTTTGAAGACCTTATGTTGAGGGAAGTAAGCTAGTCACTAAAGAACAAATATTGCATGACCTCGCTGCTATGACCTAAGCATATTGAGCAGACTCACAGAACTAGAATCTGGAAGACAAGTTATCAGGAGACAGAAAGGGAAGAGAATGTGGTGAACAGATGCTCAATATGGGCAAAACCCATTATAAAGTGGAAGGGGGTAGTTTGACAGAGGATGGGGTGATGGTGCAGGGCTGTGAGTGGGGTCAACGGTGCTGGAATATGAGGGTGAGCGGGGGGACGGGGGGGGTTGGATTGGTCTTTCCATGGAACTGAGGGGAGGGCTGGAGGAAGGAGCATTGAACTCTGGGAATTTGTAGGTCTGTGGTCGGAATGTTCTTTTGGCAAATATGGCAGGGGAGGGACACAGGTGCAAGACATGGGTGGTGGAGGGGTATGTGGGAAAGGGTACACCTGGGGCATGCTTCTATGGAATATAAATGTGTTCATCTTGGCATAGGGTGTTATCTCATCGGATGAAGATCCACACAATAAACAAGAAACTACTAAACTTCCATCCTGGGGAGTCCTGTTACATTCTCAAATAGAGAGGCAAGAATCTCTTGGGTACATAGGCAGTGCCTAATAAAGGAAAACAGACCAGTATGTCCAGCCTCATTATTATGCATATAACCTTGAACCTCATTCTTCAAAAACTGAAAATTAGTGGTTGCCATAGATTTCGAGAGGAGGGGGAATCTCTCAGAACGGGTGGAAAAGAGGGCATTTTGGGGGCATTGGGATTGTTCCACGTGATCTTACGATGATAGATACAGGCCACTATACATCACGTCAGAACTTTAAAAAAGTATACAGTGCCAAATATAAACCATAATGTAAACCATTGACCATGGTTAGTAGCAATGCTTTGATATGTGTTCATCAGTTGTAACAAATGCACCATACTCAAGTAGGATGTTATTGGTGGGAGGGGGATGGGGGGTATATGGAATCCTCTGTATTTCCTATGTGTCTTTTCTGCAACCTAAACCTTCTTGGAAAATAAAACACAGGGGGAACACACAGAAGAAATTGTCAATATACATAAAAGATAACAGATACTATGGTCATGAAAGGTACAAAGCAAAAAATTTTTTTAACTTTTTTTATGATTTTATTTTATTTTTATTATTATTTTTTTGTTTGGGGGAGGTTTTGGATTGCAGAGGGTTGCAACTGTGGCAGGGGAGAATCCCTGGTTTGGGGTGCTGGTGGTGAGGGGATATGTGGGGATGGATATACCTGGGGCATGCCTCTGTGGAATAAGAAGGTGTTTATGTGGTCATGGGGTACTGTCTCAGTGGGTGGAGACCTACAGAATAACCAATGGAATACTGAGTTTCCAACCTGGGGAGTCCTGCTACATTCTCCAATAGTGTGGCAAGAATCCCTAGAATACATGGCCAGAACCTAATGAAGAAGGATGGGCCAATATGCCAGGTCCTTGATATTGATGCTTGTACTTACAAACCTTGTACTTGTGAAACTCAAACTTAGCCTAGTATTATACACTGCCTGAGAGTTACCTCCTGAAAGCCTCCTCGTTGCTCAAACGTGGCCTCTCTCTAAGCCAAACTAATCTTATAACCACACTACCTTCTTCCCAACATAGGACAAGTCTCCCAGGGATAAAGGGATAAGCCTCCCTGGTACAAGAAAGTCTTACCAAGCACCAACTAACAAAGACCTAGACCAAAAGGGGGTACTATTAAATACAAATGAATTTTTTTGGCTAAGAGATTTCAAAATGAGTCAGGAGGTCATTCCAGAGGTTATACTTATGCACATCTCAGGAGGATCTCACTGATTGCCACAGTAAACAATGCCTAGAGTAGGGGGCTCCTGAGGGCTCCAGAGATATCTAGACACTACAGGCAATCCCAGGAAATTGGCACCCCATTGTGGGCCTTACCTATCCCCCCAATGTATCAGAGTTGGACTCATTTATAATTCTCCTAAACATGGTTCCTCTGCCTCTTTTAACTGAGCCTCTAATTAGCACTATCCCCATTAAATATATGTTCCAGAGACTTCAATCTTCTGGCATTTCATATGCCAGTTGAGCCCTGAATCTCAGCAGAGTTGCAACCAATACCTTCTCTCCAGTTCATCAGATTCACCCAGGACAACTAACAAAAGGATGATGCTCGACAACGCCCATCCCAAAAAACAAAGAGTATCCAGAACTGCAAGCAAGACAGTTCCACCCATCTGCCCCATGAGATCTAAGCCCCCTCTCAACTGGAAGCAGAGTGGACATCACCATCCCCAAATCCTCAAGATAAAGGAATGAACAAACATAAGGGGGAAATGCAACTATGGCTTAAAGTAGACTTATTATTATTCTAGTGGTAGAAAAACTTGTAACATTGATATAAAGATGGTGGTCACCAGAGGTTCTGAGGAAAGGGAAATGGAAGAATAGATGTAAAAAGGGACATTTTGGGGGACATTGGAATTGTTCTGCATGATATTGCAATGGCGGATATAAGCCATTATACATTTTGTCAATACCTATAAAATTATACAGTGCAAAGTGTAAACCATAATGTAAGCTATAGACCATGGTTAGTAGCAATGCTTTAATACATGTTCAATAATTGTAACAAATGTACCAAACTAATGAAAGATGTTGCTAATGGGTGAAAGTGTTGGAGGGGGAGGAGGGATATATGGGAATCCCCTATATATATATACATTTTTTAAAAGATTTATTTTTTTTAATCCCCGCCCCCCATTGTCTGCTGTCTGTGTCCATTTGTTGTGTGTTCTGCGTCCACTTGCATTATCCTGCAGCACTGGAAAACTATGTCTCTTTTTTGTTGCATCATCTTACTGGGTCAGCTCTATGTGTGCAGCACCAGTCCAGCGTAGGTTGCGCTTTTTTTTTTCCACGCGGGGCGGCTCCTTGCAGGGCGCACTCTTTGTGCATGGGCATCCCTACGCGGGAGCGCTCCTGCATGGCATGGCACTCCTTGTGTGTGGCAGCACTGCGTGTGGGCCAGCTTACCACACAGGTCAGGAGGGCCTGGAGATCAAACCCTGGAGCCTCCATATGGTAGACAGATGTTCTATCAGATGAGCCACATCCACTTCCCCCCTATATTTCTGATGTAACATTAATGTAATCTAAAGCTTCTTTAAAATTAAAGAGAAAAAAAAGAACAAAGGGAAATCAAGAAAATGATAGATGAACACAAAAGAGAATATCAATAGGGATATGAAAATTATGAAAAGGAATCAAACAGAGCTGAGGGCTATAGTAGCAGAAAGTAAAAATTCCCTAGAGGGGTTCAAAAGCATGATTGGAGCTGGCAAAAGAAAAAATCAGTGAACCTGAAGATAAGACAATTGAAATCATCCAGTCTGAGAAGTAGAAAGAAGAAAGAATGAAAACAAAAGTGAACACGGCCTGAGGAACCTGTGGACACCATCAAGTGTACCAATACATGTGTTTTGGGAGCCACCAAAGGAGAAGAAAGACAGAAAAGGACAGAGAATATTCAAGGAAATAATGGCTAAAAATGTTTCAAATTTAACAGAAGACGTGAATATGCACATCCAAGATACTCAACAAACTCCAAACAGGACAAACCCAAACAGATCCACAATTGGCCACGTTATAATCAAACCGTCAAAATTAGAAGATTAAAAGAGAATTCCGTAAGCCTCAAGAGAGAAGCAACATGTGGCACACAAAGGAACCACAGTAAGATCAAGGGCCGATTTCTCATCGAAAACTATGGTGGCAAGAAGACGGTGAGAAGACATCTTTAAAGTACAAAAGCAAAAAACTGCCAGCCAAGAATTCTTCATCTGGCAAAACTGTCTTCCAAAAATGAAGGCAGAATTAAAACATTCCCAGATCAACAAAAACTGAGGGGCTTTGCTGCCATTAGATGGGTGCTACCAAAAATGCTGAAGGGAATTCTGTAGATTGAAAGGACTCCAGACAAGTGACTGAAGCTGGATGAAGAAATAAAGATCTCTGATAAAGACTATTACATGGATAAATATAAATACTAGAACTATTGCATTTTTTACTCCACATTTTACTTCCTACAGAATCTAAAAGGCAAGCATATAAAATGTAATCATAAATCAATGGTTTTGCACTCAACGTATAAATATGTACTTCATGAGAAGACTACATAAGGTGGGAGATGAAGGGGTATAGAAATACCATCTATGCATACTATTGAAGGTAAGTATGTATTAAAGCAAATGAGACTGTTATAGATTTAGGATGTTAATTTTAAGCCCCATGATAACTACAAAAATAAAACAGAGACTATGCAAACTCATAGAGACATAAAGTTAATTTCAGGTTTTGAAGTGTGGGGGCAAGGCAACAGAGACTTCATGCAAAATTAGTGTAAGGTTTCTGTTTGGGGTGAAGGGAAAGTAATAGTAATGGATGATAGTAAGAGTACTGCAAAATTGTGAACGTGATTAATTCCACTGCGTGATATGCTAGGGAGGGGTTGGTATAGGAAGGTTTATGTTTTATATACATCTATATCTTCACAATTAAAAAAAAAAACAAGAAAAAGAAACTAAAGAAATAATGACAATTAAATGCAATATATGATACTGGATGGGATCTAAGACTAGAGGGGAAACGGCTCAAAAGTACATAATTGGGACATAAGGTTTATATAAATGTTAAATTTCTTGAACTTGATCATTGCATTTAAGGTGATTTCACAAGTGAATATCCTATTGTAGGAAATATACATGGAAGTGTTATGAATTCAAGGAATATGATGTGTACAACCTATTCTTGAATGTTCGGATAATAGATGGGAAGGGGAGAGAGAGAGAGGGAGGGAGGGAGGAAGAGAGGGAAGGTGGGAAGGCAGGCAGGCAGGTGGGCGGACAAGGGTGGTAAAATTTTAAAATTGATAGATTTGGTATCTGGAGTGAGGGCACTATGCTAGAGTTCTCTGTATGAGATTTGTATTATTTTTACAACTGCCATTAAGTTTGAAATTATTTCAAAATAAAAAGTTAAAAAATAGCATATACACTTGCATGCAATTAGAGTAACAACCCGTAACCCCTACCACTGGTCCTAGTGGTGCATCTGAAACGGGAAGGTAAATAAACTGTTTAGCACTCTCTTAAACAATTAGTGGGTCAAAGAGGAAATTAGAAGGGAAATCAGTAAATATCTTGAGATGCATGTAAACAAGAACATAATATATCAAAACGTATGGAATACAGCAAAGGCAGTGCTGAGAAATTTATAGCTCTAAATGCTTACATTAAAAAAAAAAGATAAAGAGCTAAAATAAAAGACCTAACTTTACACCTTGAGGAACTAGAAAAACAACAAAAAATTAACTCCAAAGAAAGCAGAAGGAAAGAAATATCAAAGATTACAGCAGAACATAATGAAATTAAAAACAAAAAAAAACAACAGAGAGAATTAACAAACCCAAAAGTTAGTTCTTGGAAAAGAGCAATAAAATTGACAAATCCTTAGCTAGACTGACAAAAAAAAAAAAAAAAGAAAGAAAGAAGATGCGAATAAAATCAGAAATGAAAAGGGGCATTACTACTGACCCCACAAAAATAAAAAAGGTTCATAAGAGGATACTATGAACAAGTGTATGCCAAAAATGAAACAACCTAGATGAAATGAACAAATTCCTAGAAACACACAAACAACCTACACTGACTCCAGAAGAGTAGTTCTTAACCTTTTTTTGTTCCACAGACCTCTTTATCAGTCAGGTGAAAACCATGGACACTTTATTAAATCCACACTATACTGTGTATTATTTAATAAATACATCATACCTGCACCAGCATGCCCCCACAAGAATAATGTTTTTTTTGAATTTCAATTCAAACTCACAGACCCCTGGTTAAGAACCACTGCTCTAGAAGAAATAGAAGCCCTCAACAGACCAATTACAAGTAAAGAGACTGAATAATCCTCACAAACCTCTCAACAATGAAAAGCCCAAGACCAGATGGCTTCACAGCTGAATTCTACCAAACATTCCAACAAGGATTATAATAATTCCAATCCTGCTCAAAATCTTCCAAAAAACTGAAACGGAGGGAACACTACCTAACTCATTCTATGAGGCCAACATCATCCTAATACTAAAACCAGATAAAGATATGACAAGAAGATTAAAGGCCAATTTCTCTGAAGAATATAGTTGCAAAAATCCTCACCAAAGATGAGCAAATCTAATCCAACAGCACATTCAGAGAATTATACACCATGATCAAGTGGGTTTATCCCAGGTATAGAAGGATGGTTCAAAATAAGAAAATCAATTAATATATCACATTAACAAAACAGAGGGAAAAAAATCACATGATCATCTCAATTAATGCTTGTGATGGTTCGAGGCTTTATAGACTCCAGAAGTTACGTTCTTAGAGTTAGTTAATCTATTCCATGGGTGTGGACCTATTGTAGGTAGAACCTTTTGATTAGGTGACTTCAGTTAAAGGTCTTTTGATTAGGCTACTTTGGTAAGGCATAGCCTAGGGTAGGTCTGAATCCTCTTATTGAAGTCCTTTATAAGAGAATGAAATTCAGACTAAGAGAAAGAGAAAGTCACAGAAGACAGAGTTTAAAGTAACAAAGCCTAGAAGAGAAGGAAGAGACCAGCAGATACCACCATGTGCCTTCCCAAAGGACAGAGGAGTCCAGGATTGCTGGCAGCTGGTATCTGGGGAGAAGACATTGTCTGATGATGCCATGATTTGGACATTTTTCTCAGCCTTGGAACTATAAGCTTGTAAGCTAATAAATTCCCATTGTAAAAGCCAACCCATTTCTAGTATACTGCTTTCAGCAGCCTAGCAGACGAACACAACACAGAAAAGGCACTTGGCAAAATCTCACATCCTTTGAAAACACTCTGAAAATAGGAACAGAAGGAAATTTCCTCAACATGATAAGAGGTATATATGAAAAACCCACAGCTAACATCATACCCAATGGTGAAAGACTGAAAGTTTTCCCTCTAAGATCTGGAACAAGACAAGGATGCCCACTTTCACCAATGTTATTCAACATTGTACTAAAAGTCGTAGCCAGAACAGTTAGGCAAGAAAAAGAAATAAAAAGCATGTAAACTGGAAAGGAAGGAGTAAAACTTTCACTATTTGTGATCCTATATAAAAAAATCCTGAAAAAATCCACAACAAAACTACTAGAGCTAATAAACAAATTCAGCAAAATGGTGGGGTTTAAGATCAACACTCAAAAAAATAAGTAGTGCTTCTATACACTAATAATGAGCAATCTGAGGAGTAAATCAAGAAATAAATTCCATTTACAGTAGCAAAAACTAAAACTAAAAGAATCAAGTATCTCAGAAGAAATTTAACCAAGGATATAAAGGACTTATACATGGAAAACTACAAAACTCTGCTAAAAGAAATTTTAAAAAGATCCAAATAAATGTAAGGACATTCCATAGTCATGGATTGAAAGACAAAATATCATTAAAATGTCCAATTCTACCCAAAATTACTTACATATTAAATACAATCTCAATGGAATTTCCAACATCCTACTTTGCAGAAATGGAAAACCCAATTATCAAATTTATTTGGAAGGGCAAGTGACTCTGAATATCCAAAAACACCTTGAAAAAGAAGAACAAAGCTGGAGAACTCAACTTCCTGACTTTAAAGCATATTTAAACACTAGTGTGTTCAAAGCAGCATGGTACTGACAGAAGGATATATTGACCAATGGAAATCGAACCGAGAGTTCAGAAATAGACCCTCACATTTATGGCCAATTGATTTTTCACAAAGATGCCAAATCCACTCAATTGGGAAAGAACAGTCTCTTGAACAAAGGGTTCTGAGAGAACTGGATATCCATATGCAAAAGAATGAAACAGGACTCCTATCTTACACCACATAGAAAAATTAATTCATGAATGGATCCAAGAACTAAATTTAAAAAACCAGGACTATAAAACTCTTAGAAAATGCAGGCAAGCATCTTCAGGAACTTGTGGTGGGCGATGGTTTCTCAGACTTTACACCCAAAGCACAAGGGTCTTAGTATGTCAAAGGGCTGCCGACACACCAAGAACCAGAATGGGTTGGCTTTTTAATGGGAATTTTATTTGGGGTAAAAGCTTACAGTTCTAAGGCCATGAAATGTCCAAATCAAGGCACCATCAGAGATGCTTTCTTACCAAGGTCAGCTACTGTTGATCCTAACATCCTGTCACATGGCAATCAGGCACAGAATATGCCTGTCTCTCTCTACTTCCTCCTTGAGCTCAGCTGTGGCCAATCAGTCATCTCTCCCTGAGCCTTGTCTCCCTGAACCTCTCAGGGCTTCTCTCCTTGAGTTCAGCTGTGGGCAACCTGGAGTCCTTTCTCTCTCCTGGCAGGACCAAAATGGTAGAGCTCCCTTTTCCTTTGTATGTCTCAGTTTCTGTTAGACCCAGCAAGAGGGCAAACACTCAACCTGAGTCCAATCAAAAGCAATCTAATCAAGTGACCTTAAGTGAATCTACTATAATCAAAGGGTACCACACCCACAGGAATAGACTAGTTTAAGAACATAATCTTTCTTTTAAGGGGGACTTATAAAAGAACTTCAAACTGTCACAACAAGGAACAAAAGAAAAATAGACAAATGGGAGCTCCTCAAAATTAAAAACTTATGCATCAAAGGATTTGAATGAAGTCCTGATGCAGGTGACAACGTGGATGAACCCTGAGGACATTATGTTGAGTGACATAAGCCAGACACGAAAGGACAAATATTGTATGGTCTCACTGATATAAACTAATATAATTAAGCAAATTCATAGAATTAGAATCCAGAATATAGGACCAGGGGATTGATTAGGGTTAGAGACTGGTGGGCTGATGCTCAGTTTGTACAGAATTCCTATATAGGTTGACCGTAAAGGTTTGGAAATGGATGGTGATGATAGTAGCACATTGCTGGGAGTATAATTAACAGCACAGAATGATAAATGTGAATATGGTTAAAAGGAGGAAATTTTAGGTCAAATATGTTACTACAATAAAAATTAAAAGATAAAATAGGACTATGTAACACAATGAACTCTACTGTAGACAATGGACAATGGTAGTACAAGAATATTCTTTCATGAATTTTAACAAATGTATGGCACTAATACACTGTTAATAGAGTGGTATGGGGGAAAATACACCCATGTAAACTATGGAATATAGTTAATATTATTTTAATACTTTCATCAGTTGTAACAAAGGTGCCACACTAATGCAATGTATCAAAAATGGGGGTATATGGGAATGCTGTAGTTTTTACATGCTTTTTCTGTAAACCTACAACTTCTCAAATTAAGATAAATAAATGAGAAATGGCAATTACATGTAATATATGATACTGAATGCAGTCTAAGAATGGAGGAGAAAAGGCTCAAAAGGACATTACCGGGACATAAGAAAAAACTGGAATCTAGAAAGTAAGCTTTACATAAATGTTAAATTCCTTGAACTTGATAATTGCACTTTCAGTGATTACATAAACGAATATGCTGTTCATAAAAAATGGATGTGGAAATGCTATGCATTTATGAAGTATGATGTGTGCAACCTGCTCTTGAATGTTTAGATAATAGATGATTAAGAGAGGGAGGGAGGAGAAAAGGAACAGCAAAGGTGGCAAAGGGTTAAAATTGGTAGATCTGGAATTTGGGGTGAGGTTGCAATGCTGGACTTCTCTTGGGGTTTGTATTTCTGCAACTGTAATGTACATTTGAAATTATTTCAAAACAAGAAGTTAAAAAAAATAGCGTATACACTTGCATGCAATTGGAGCAACAAACGATAAAACCCCTAACACTGATCCTTTTAGTGACGGTGGAAGGGGAATTCTGACCCCCAATTTACAAAAGAGGAAACCAGCTTAGAGAAGTTAGCTGTCTGCCCACGGTGACACAGGTAATAAAACACGGCTAGAGCAACGACCTTGTCCTGGGCTCTCTCCTCCTCACTGTGTGAAATCCCTTCAAAATTTTCTGCTCAAACTTTGCACTTCAACAACCCGAAGGGCTACTTTTCTGTTACACTGAAGACATTTGAGACCTTTAACAAGGAGCATAGATGGACCTTTGGCAACGCTGGCAGCAGCCTCAGAACAGGCGCTTTCTCTATTGGAAAGTAAATGACAGAGTGGAATTATGGGGGATGGACTCCTGGGTTCACAGAACTAACCTTGGGGACGCTTTTAACTATTCATAATTTATTCTCCATATTCTTTCAAAATAACCTGAGGTGAAAAGAAGTTACTAAAGAATTAATTTTTTAAAAATAATCTGAGATGGATTGTAGCCTGGCAACAATTCAGTCAAAAGAATTGTATTCATTTGTTAGTTCATCTTTTTAAAATTTACTCATATAAATGCAGAAAAAATATTTGGGAGGTTATATGCCAAATTTTAGCATTTGTTATTTCTGGGCATAGATATTTTATTACTATTAATGCCCATCTGTATTTTTATCTCTTTTTCCTTTTAGAATGAGCATGTATAGCGTTAAAGGCCAATTTATCTTAAGAATGTACTCTTCATATAGAAAAATGGGGGCAGAGTTTGTCTCCATAGGGTTCAGGAAGGAGCACGACTGTGAAACGCAAATGAAAAATACAAACAGCCACCTCATCCCCAGAACAGAACTTTTGCCCGGCTTCTCCATCCAGGCGCTTAGGGCCCCCTCCCCCTCCAATACAGAGCACTGTGTTGGGCATCAATTTTACTCAAAGATTTTTTGGGGGAAAACTTTATATATATATTTAAGCCAAACTGGACATATAAATCAGACGAAAAATTTATATAAATCTTTAAAGGAATATCCAAGTTCACTGGAGCCGCTCTGACTCACTCCTCCACCCCCACTGAGTCACTTTTCCTATTACTGTAAAGAAAGCACATTCTAACATCCACGTTATCTTCGGAACTTCTTTGTTAAGCAGGTGGCAGCAGGCTGCACACCAGGACGCCTGGAAGCCCACGGGCCACAACGGCCACCCGCCCGGCCCACCACCTCGCACAAGGTGCTAATTCATTCATTCCACAAATGCGTATTGAGTGGCGCCTAAGAACGGCCCGCGGGGGACAGTGGGCTCATTCACCAGCCCACAGTCAGGTCTAACGGATCAGGGGCGGACAGCCGGCCTTTCAGGAGACCTCAAACCGCCTCCAGGGGACAGCGCCCCCGGCCTCTGCCACGCCCCCGCGCTGGCCGCCGGGCGGGGTCAGGCGGGGCTGCTGCGGCCAGGGGCAGAGGCGGTCACCCCGGCCTCCAGGAGGACCCGCTCTCCCGCACCCTAAGTGACCGCCTGCCTCTAAAGCACCCTGAACACTGTCGGGCACCCAACGGGAGCTCGATACCGCCGCCGTTTTGCTGTGCTCAGCTGCAGTTTGCTCTTACTCCAAGAGCCCAAGTGGAAAGGTTCTAGAATCAGAGACCGGCTTTGAACCCTAGCTGTGCCACTTAAGGGGAGCGCCCTTCTGACCCTCAGCTGCTTCTCTGTAAAACGGAGTTGCGGGTAATACATGTCCTCACGCGGCTGTGATCATTAAGCACATACTGGATGTAACGCTTCTGTGCCCGGTCCGAAATAAGTGACCAATAAAAGACGAGCTGCCTTACCCTGCCCCTAGCGGCGTACCTTCTCGGGCCCTGCCGGCCACTCCGGATGGGCAGGGGACTTGGCGTCTGCACCCACCTGGGGTAAGGTGGGAAGAACGACGGGGCGGGGCAAGGTGAGAGGAGTGGGCTGCCGGAGGTCCCCATCAGAGTCCCCAAGTGCCTTCGCCTCCCTCCTCTGCCTGGCTGCTCCCTGCCCCTGGCAGCGGGGGCCCCCGCCCTGGCCCCGAGGGCGCAGGGAGCCGAGCGCGGCTGGAGTCCCGCCCCCGTCCGCCGCCTGTCCCACCCTGGGCTCGCCTCTGCCGGGCGGCCCCCGTCAGGCCGTGGACAGTGGGATTCCTTCCGTCCTCTTCCGGGCTCCCATCTCAACCCGGAGACCACCGCCTGGCCGGGGACGGCGCCGACTGAAAACGCGCGCTGTGCAGCAGGGCAGGAAGGGGAGCCCCAGAAGCCACCCAGGACGCCTAAGAGCGGCGAGGAGGGGCAGGGCCACCCCGTCGGAGGGGCCGAAGCGGAGGCCTCTCCACTTTGAAAGACCAACATCCCACTCGGGAGAGCTACAGCGCCCCGCGGAGCGGCGCCTGGGTGCAGGGAGGCGATTTCGCACAAAGCGGCTTTTTAAAAAGTAGAACCACCCCCACACACACACCTGTAGCTAGGTTCCACCGCGTCCCCGTCCTCACCCGCCAGTCTGGGGACAGCGTCCCCGCGGCCAAGGCCTGCCCGCAGCCAGCTCCAAGTCCAGGCTCGAAAGCCCCGGGAAGTCCCCGCCTACCTGGGCGCCCCAGCTTCCCGGGGACTGCGCTCTGGAGTAGGAGGGAAACTGAGTCAGGGAGCATGCAGGACGCCCAACGCCGGGCACGCCTTCCAGCCGAGGAGACCCGCCGCTCCCACCGACTCTCCAAGGCAGAGGAGGAAGTGCAGAGAGGGACAGTGGCCGCAGGTACCACTGCGCGCGGAGACGCCGCGGCCAGAAGCCGGGCGCGCGGCCCGAGCGCCTGCGGGGCCCGGACGGCGGCCCCCGCCCCCGCCGCCGCCCCCGCCCGGGAGGTCCCAGCCCCGCAGCCCCGCGCGCGGCGCCTTACCGTGCCCGGGCCGGCCGCGGAGCGAGGCCTCCTCTCCCGCGCGCCGCTCGCCCGCCAGCCCAGGTGCCCCCCGCCCCGTCGGCTCGGGCACCGCGCCTCGGGCTGCGGGCTCCCGGCGGCGGCCGCCGGGCGCGCACCAGCCTCTCCCGCGCGCGAGCCAATGCGCGGCGCCCGCCCCGCCCCGGCCCGCCCCGCTCTGCGCCCGCCCTCCCGGGCCGGCGCCCTGCTCCGTCAGGCTGTTCGCCCCGAAAGAGCGTCTTTTCTCTGGCAGTGCGAACAGAGCTAGCAGCACGGGTGGCTTTTGGCCCCCGTGCGTTAGGGGACCTGGGAATCTCGGAGCACGACGAGCCCCTCCGCCCAGCGAGCGGGGTGACGGCTGCGTGGAGGAGGCAGCGCGCATGGTGGGCGCGCCGAGACGCCTCCGGGCGCCGGCTCCTCAGGTGTACAGAGTGAAGCCGCACAGCTCGCTGAGGGGGTGGAGTGGGGTGAAGGTTTGAAAGCGTTCATGCAGTGATACCGGCGGCCTGGATAAATGGTGGCCCCGACGTGCACCGCCAGGGCCACCCAAAGGTGCGCAGGGAGGACGCGTGCGCCCCGGGAAGGCAGGTTCGCGTGTAAATGCAGTATTGTGTCAGCTTGTTGAAAGTGGCCAGGCGGGTGGGAGAGAAATTCTTGTTATGGGTCTCATCTCACGCCAAGAGGTTGCAGGGCTCAGTGGCTGAGGGCTAGAGTTTCGATGTTGGCTGCTGTCCAAGTACGGGTCCCACCGCTCTCTAACAGGACCTGAGGCGGGTTACTTACTTCTGTGCCTCAGTTTGCTCATCCATTCGCCACGATAATGGCAATCCTCTCTCAGGCCTAGAGTGGGCGCTAAAATGAGAAAGGGCGTGCGTTTAACACAATACCTTGTGCATACAGAGTTTCAGGAAGCCGTAGTTAATGTGAGAGGTCAAAGTCAGCAGTGACCTGTCTACTTAACCTCTGCAACGGTTTGCACACGAGCGACGTTTAAATTTCACAGAATCCCACGGTGACGTTAAAAGTCAAGGTGAACAAGTAGGCATAGTGCAGTACAGGGTTTGGTGCATGCCCTGGCTCCACCGATGAGTCGGCTAGCTGGGCGACTTTGGACTGGTCACTTAACCTCTTTAAGCCTCGTCCTCTTCTATAAAATGGAAATAATCACAGTACTCACCGCGGGGAATGGAGATAATGCTGTAACACACAGCACATTGCCCCGCCCAAGGTAAACTCCCAACAGCTGTTAGGTGTTAGGTCATAGTACGATATATCGTGGGGGGAAATTCTTGTAGTTTCTGGAAGGGGAACAGTAACCTAACAGTCACGTATTGGAAGAGGGACGTGGAATCCTGGAAAACGCCACCCTTAAACACACAGGTCGCCTGTGAAAACTGCCGCGGTCGCAGAGGTGGGCCTGGAAGCAGGCGGCGGGCCAGTCTTCGGGTCGGTCTTGGGTCATTTAAATTTGGAGCCCCTGTCTGAACAAGGCTAAGATTCGCGCAGCTCTCTGAAATAAAATGCAACACGTGCTGCCTGCAGAGGCTGCGATGCCCCCTGTCTGAGCTGCCCTCCCGGAGCGGGGGATGCGGTGAGGTGGGTGCTCTCAGGAGCGCTAACCCCTGACAGCCCTCGGTGGCGGCTGGAGCGTCCAGGCACGTGGCCGAGCCCGCCGGGTTATCGGCCAGTTAGGAGGTAGATGTTTACTTGTGGGGTGGGAAGGGCGGGGAGCCTGCAGGCTTGGATAGCCTCCCCTCTAATTTTCACCCACGGAATCCTTCTCCCACAGCAAGGCCCAGGACAAATGTCACCAGGCCTGTCCTCCTAGACCGAATGAAGTCACCCTTCCAACCTCCCCACCACCGCAGCGCGTTCTTGGCGTGGGTTCCAGTCTGCCTTGCGTTATAGTTAGTTGTCACGGAAGCTGACAGTCCCCACGGGTTTTAAAGTTCCCTGAAATCAGAGACGCCTTTTTGCTCTTTGGATGTCTTCTCACCGCTTCCCCGAACTCCATCTCTAGCCCAAATAACTTGTATGCCATAGGCACTACATAAGTGCTTGTTGGATTGTATTGGCAGGCAGGTCTCTCATAGCAGAGGGCAGCGCGGTTGCCGCCAGAGAAAATGAAAAGAGCCTTCGTTCTGAAGACATGACTTTGTCAGCGATGTGGATTTATAACTGCTTGCCCACCAAAAACTGTAGATATTGCTGAAACGCTGTGCAGTTATGTCTGGTGTGGTAATGTGGTTAGGTGATTTATAGCACTAGATATCAAATGTACAGCATTTGGGACACAATTCAGACATGGTACTCGGTCGCCAAACCAAGAATTCGGTTTTCTAAATAATGTGCAAAGCCCTCAGACGGAATATCTTTTTAACTTTTGGAAGTACAAAACTTTGGCCTGAAATCAAATTGTGTTAGCCATCTCTCCACAGTCTTTAATAACGTCTTTCCTTTCTGCAGGGCTCTGGGTTTTTCAAAGCCCTCTCCCTTTGATTGCCTTGTCAGATCTTCACATCCACCCTGTGATGGAGAAGAGACAGCTGCTGGCATCTGCATGTTACAGATGCAGATAGAAGGGACTTGAGAGGACCTGGCCCTGACACTCAGGCCAGCTGGCAAAGGAGTGATAGCGTCAGGGCTGGAACCCAGGCATCTACTGTACCAGAGAGGATTCTAATAGTCACGAAGCTGTGGCATCACTACAACTTTATGAGCCAGCATCTTCTGCAGACACATGGTTTCATTTACATGCATGGGTATATGTGTGCATGCAGAAGTTCTTTAAAAAGAAAAGAGAAAGCTTTGTAGGGATCACCTTCTTCTGATATGTATGTATAAGAATCACTTCTCATTACTTGGGTGCCTTCATTTGTGCATGCCAAACTGCATTTCAACATGAATTATACTTTTAGAAATCTCTAGGTTTACTTTATCAGTGCTTTGGAAAAAATGTCCTCATCATATGATTTTAAAAGAAAAAATAAACATTAGTTCAGAAAATAGAACACTCTCTTGTTTTATTAATATGAATTCTCTCTACTAGAAAAAGTCTGGTGTTATCATGTGGAAGCACACGACCTTTTTAGTTTGTTTTAGTTTTTTGAAGTTTACCTTATCTAAGAGACCCTCTACATTTGCTATGGAAGAGAAGATGGCGATTTGTAGGGAAACCTATTAACTTTAAAAGAAATGGGGTTGAGATTTGTGTGACAAGGGGAGGTCCTGGTAGATCATTATAGCTACTATTAATTGAGTTTCTTTCAGCCTGCCAGGTGCTTGACTAAATGTTTTTCTTTCCCTTATCTCATTGAATCTTCTGAGCAGCTCTAAGAAGTTACCAGTAAGAAACTGAGGTACATAGCGGTTAAATTACTTGCCCAAGGCGGCACAGCTCAGGATATTGGGAATCTTGAGACTGGTTCCCCCAAAACGCTGTAGAATCTCCCTTCAAGGTAATGTGGTTCTAAGTACTTCTTAAGACATCACTTCTTTGCGATGGGATTACTGGGACTTCTCTCAACACGGTCTCTCTGTCCTTGCATAACTGTAGGCCTGTGCTCTCCAAAATGGAAGCCACTAGCCACATGGGGCTGTTGAGCTCTGGAAATGTGGCTAGTCTGAATACGATATACTATAAGTAAATACACATCAGATTTCAAAGACGTAGTACAAAAAATATATAAAACATGGTATCAGTAATTTTATATTTATTACATGTTGAAATACTTAATATTTTGGTTACATAGTATATAAAATGTATTATTAAAATTCATTTAATCTATTTCGTTTTACTTTTTTAATGTGGCTACTAGAAAGTTTAAAATTAGATACAAGGTTCTCATCATATTTCTATTGCACAGCACTGCTTAAGGTTGACTGGGTCACTTTTCCTACCTTTTGAAAATACAGGCTATAACATTTGTTTACTGTTATCTCAGTAAGATGTTCTCCTTCACCCCCTAACCATCACTGTGCCCTGTCCAGAGAGGGCCTCTTGAGTTTCTTTGTACAGGATAGGAGATACTGAAAGAGCTAACCTTCGTCTTAGTTACATGCTGCAGAATTCAAAGCACAACAGTTACAAAATGTTTACATTGCCGCTGACTTGGGTTTTTTTCCCCCTCCCTGTTCCTTTTCAAATGCAGAAGAATCTTATTAACCAGATACTTCAAGAATATGGGTGCCTGGTAAACATGAAACAATTTTGTTCCATCTCATGCTTATTCAATTATTCATTCATATATTCATTTCATATTATAAACACTAAGTGCTGGAACTCAAAGATGAACCGGATTAGTGTCTGCTGCTGCTTCTCTTTCAAAAATTTATTAGTTTATTAGTTTACTAAAATGCAATATACCAAAGAGCTTAAGCAGTATGATATCTCAAGAGACCCTAGACCGTAAGGCAGAGAATTTAGTCCTGGTTTTATAAGCTTTGTGAAATGAGCAGATCTTGCCAACACTGAACCTCAATTTTTTTCATCTGTAAAACTGGAAAGGACAAAAATATCTACTCTGCTTATTTTACACATTTGTGAAAATGAAATACTAGAAGTGGAAATCAACAAATTACTATTTCTTATTTATTGAGACACTATGTTACAAGCCAGGAACCTTGGCTTCTTTTCTGGACAAGCCATTTAACCCCTCGTGCCTCAGTGTCCTTACCTTTAAGATTAAGAAGTTAACTGCCTAGACTCCAAGATCTCTTCCAATTCTAAATCCCTCGATTTAATGGTTTGTGATTTTAATGTAATCATTTTCTGCAGATCAGCATTCTTTAAATTTGCCAGAGCCACAATTATGAATATCAGTTCCCTAGCCATAGATCTCGCAGGATTTAAATGTACGAAAAACTAGAAGCTTCTGTGGAAATTGTACTCATTTATTAAAAAAACAAAAACAAACAAAAAACTGCCATTCAGCTTCTTTTATGGCATTTTAGCCTCCTTATCTTTGAAAGCCCAATGAAATAAAAATAAACTAGGAACAACCGTTTCAGTTATCTATTGCTGTGTAACAAAGTATTCCAAAACGTAGTGGATAAAAATATGATTTATTATTGCTCACGAAATCACGGATGGTGGGTGGTTCTGCTCTTGCTCATTGGGGTCTCTTTGGGGCTGCACCCAGCTGGGGCCCAGCAGGGCTGGAACCTCCAAGGCGTCTCTCAGCCCCCAAGACCTCTTTCCACGTGGCCCCTGCCAGGCAGTCGTCCAGCCCAAGTTTCTTACACTGTGGCTGGATCCCAAGAATGACAGGAGACGAGCGCCGTGTGCATGCATTTGCATCGTCCTTGCTGGAGTTCCTTTAGCCAAGGCAAGATCCATGGCCCCGTTCAGGGCCCAGGTGGGAGGGCCTGGACATCAGGAGGCAGAGTCCCCAGGGTGCCACTGAGGTAAGCGTGCGCCACCACAGCTTGCGCTCAGCGGAGTGCTAATTTACTGCGATCTTAACCCGAACTCGTAGGCTCCTGCACAAATCACCCCTTTCCTTGCTTCTGACTTTGTAAATACTTCTCTTTCTGCCTACATCACCTTCCACATTTCATGCTTCACTCACTGAAATTGAAGCTTCTTGAGGAAAGCATCGTCACCAAATGCAAAGGGCAGAGCCCCCCATTTCCGGTTACACCAGGGCAGGGATTTGTACCCCGAGTTCTTTATTGTCACTAACCTCTCTTTGGAATTTAGCACTTCCTTCTATTATAGATATAAGCAACAAACCACAGTAGTATAAGAGTGGGTGTGATTTGTTTTTTATCACCAACAGAAGTCCCAATGTGTTCATAACATTTTACAGTTGACTTGTTGCAGATTTTGTCAATTACTGTGTTTTTTTTTAAGGTTTACTTATTTATTTATTCCCACCCCCGGTGGCTGCTCTGTGTGTCCATTTGCTGCGCATTCTTCTGTGCCAGCTTGTCTTATCTTTAGGTGGCACTGGGAACCGATTCTGGGACCCTCACCTCCCTGGCCTGCTGTGTATCTCATTGTCTGTCCTCTGTGTCTCTTTTTGTTGCGTCATCTTGCTGCACCAGCTCCCTGCTCCCCCAGGTCTCTGCTCAGGCCAGCTTGCCACGCAGCCCAGCTTGCCTTCACCAGGAGGCCCTGGGAATTGAACCCTAGACCCCCATGTGGT
This sequence comes from Dasypus novemcinctus, assembly GCF_030445035.2. Lineage (NCBI taxonomy): Eukaryota > Metazoa > Chordata > Mammalia > Cingulata > Dasypodidae > Dasypus > Dasypus novemcinctus. Next base: position 119,705,756 of record NC_080682.1, read on the forward strand.
AAATGGGAGCCCATTTGCTTGAGCCACATCCGCTTCTCTGTAAATTATTGTTATATTCAATCACTGTTTCAAAATTACAGTAGTAGTTAAACCAGCCTCTAGATTGCACTGATCCTAGTTTCCTGTCACAGAGGCTCATGTCTCATGGTTGGCAGCCACCTCTGCACCTGGTAGTCAATCAGCCGTCAGCCAAGGGAGTCACGGGTACCCCTCGGTAATGATGGAGACACTGAGAAGGTTTTCCAGGATCCTCCACCTGTAGCGATTTGTTGATCGATATACTTGGAAGGAGAGGAGTCAAAGACTGCCTCCAAGGTTAACATTCTTACTCAACAACTAACAACAGCCTTCGTTTGCCTTTAAAACATAAAATTCAACCGTAATTTGCATCTATTTTAAGTGTTTTGTATCCTTACCTAATGTATTAATAAAGGAATATGTTAAAATATTTTAACTAATTTAAATTTTCCATTTATGTTAAGATGGTTTTCTCTGTAATCTTAGTTATTTTACCTTACTTCATTTAGAAGCGTTATTCCAAATGAATGAAGGCCACTCAGACCGTCATGGCTAAGGACAGGTTAAGATCCCTTGCTAGAGAGAGCTCTGATTTGGGAGACGTTTAGTGCTGCAGGAAGACGCCCCCTTTCACCTCGCTGGAGCAGCGTCGGCATCCCACGGCAGCTGGTTAGAGAAGCCAATTCCTGGTTCCAACGCCAGGCTCACTGAACCAGAGACTCTGGGGAAGGCGGCCGGCGACCTGTGCTTCTGCAAGCTTTCCAGGCGATTCTGATGCCTGCTAGAGACAACACTAGAGTTAAGACTGAGGTATGCAGGAGGTAGCTGAAGATAATTTAATCAGTAAGCATCAATGAGTATTAACAGCACTGCCAAAAGGACTGCAGGAATATGTTCTGTATCTTAATTTGAGTGGTAAGTGTACAGATGTATAAAAATATAAGAAGACTTCAGGCTCTACACTTAATATTTGTGCACTTTACTATGTCTATGCTATATCTCTATTAAAACAATAAGTAAAGACACATAAGAGTGTAAAACATATACTCTGAATTCAAGGAACTTCCCATTCACTTTAAAAGCCCACTTAGCCCATCATTTACTCAGTGCCAGGCAGCGGGCAATGATTGGGAATGCAACACCGATGAGCCCAGCACAAAGTCCATCTCATGAAGTCTCCATTCCAGTGGGGAGTCAGGTGAACCAATGATAAAGTCACCACATAGTTACAGATACTTTGCACCACTAAATAATTGCTGTATTTTGCTGATGTAAGCTACATATTTTTTACAGCTTAACATTTTTGAAGTAGAAATGTATCTTACATTCTATGGCTGTCCATTTAATTAGAAGCATTTTGCTAAAGGCACCTCAAATCATGGTGTGTCTCCAATTGATGCTATCTTAGTGAGGAACTCCGATAAATTCTAAGCCATTAAGTATCACAGGAGTTCAAAGAGTATAGATCAATAAGGATTCCAGTATCAAGAAGGCTTCAAGGAAAAGCTGAGACTGGAGCCAGGTTGAAAAAAGATGGAAAACAGAAGGGCAACACGAGGTGAAAGCACAGGAAAAGGAAAGGAGCAAGTTGTGATGGAGGGACATAGGTCAGAGTTGGACAGAGGGGCAGGGAGTGTTGGGAAGCAGAGGCAGCTATGCGGCTAGATAAACTGAAACCAGATTATAAAAGACCAGTAAAGTCAAGCAAATGATGTGTATGAAGATGAGATCTGTACTTTCTCAGCAGAAGAAGGAAACATCCAACTTTGGTATAGGCAATGCACTCGGGGCAGAGGGCATACCTATTTGTTTTCACGTTTGGGTCAACATTCAGAGGAGGACTTCCGGCTCTTCTGTATCCCACTCCCCTCCACCTGAGTCTAGGTTGTCTCGGTTCTCAGGGAAGTGTGAGCTTGCGGTGGAGGCCCAGCAAACACGAGAGTCCTGTATACACACGAGCATGTGGCAGATACCTGAGCCAACACCCAGCCACTCCCCAGGAGGCGGTGGGAAAGCACACCCGCTGGTGATACCGCTTTCAAGCAGGCGTACCTGAATGGCTGAGCTAGGTCTCGCTGTTGCCAGCCGAGCCAGCCATACCTGTGAGACCACTGACCATTCCCCTACTGCTCAGGCCCCTTGGGTAGCTCTAGGTACTCAAAGGCGTGTTTATCTGCCTTTTTTTTTTTTTTTTTAGTTTCTAGAAAAAAATTTTTTGAATTTTTACTAATTTTTTTGAAAAGATTTTTTTAAAAATTTCTCTCCCTTTCCCCCCTCCCCCCCACAGTTGCCTGCTCTCTGAGTCCATTCGCTGTGTGTTCTTCTGTGACCCCTTCTATCCTTATCAGTGGCACAGGAATCTGTGTTTCTTTTTGTTGCGTCATCTTGCTGTGTCAGCTCTCCGTGTGTGCGGCACCATTCCTAGGCAGGCTGCACTTTGTTTTACGCTGGGTGGCTCTCTTTACAGGGTGCACTCCTTGCGCGTGGGGCTCCCCTACCGGGGGACACCCCTGCGTGGCAGGGCACCCCCTGCGCACATCAGCACTGCGCATGGGCCAGCTCCGCACGGGTCAAGGAGGCTGGGGGTTTGAACCGCGGACCTCCCATGTGGTAGGAAGACCCCCTATCCATTGGGCCAAGTCTGCGTCCCTTTTTTAATTTTTAAAGAAGCTTTTCATTACATAAATGTTACATCAAAAATATAGGGGGATTCCCATGTATCCCGCCCCCCCTCACTTTTCCCCATTCACAACATCATTCATTAAAGTGGTACATTTGTTACAATTGATGAACACATATTGGGGCACTGCTACTAACCATGTTCTGTAGTTTACATTGCAGTTTACACTTTGCACTGCACAATTTTTAGGTTTTGACAAAATGAATAATGGGGAAGCGGATGTGGCTCAAGTGATAAGGACTCTGACTACCATGTAGGAGGACCAGGGTTCGATCCCTGGGGTCTCCTGGTGAAAAAGAAGAGAAAGTGTGCCTGCGCAGTGAGCCAGTGCCGGCGTGGCGAGCCAAGTGCATGCATGGTGAGCTAAGTGCCCGTGCAGCAAGTCAAGTGCCCATGTTGCTGCCCGCATGGCGAGCCAGTGCCCCGCGCAAGTGAGTCATGTAGCAAGATGATGACACAGCAAAATAGAGACAAGGGGCGAGTCAAGGTGAAGTGCAGCAGAGACCAGGAACTGAGGTGGCACAATTGACAGGGAACCTCTCTCCACATCAGAGATCTCCAGTATCAAATCCCGGTGAATCCTAGAGGAGAGAAAATGAGAAGAGAAGACAACACAGCAAAAACAGCAGGGTGGGAGGAGGGGAAGGGGGGAAAGAAATAAGACTTACCCAGAAAAAAGTATAAAGGCCTGTATCCGTCATTGCAATGTCATGCAGAACAATTCCAATGTCCCACAAACGCCCCATGTTACACCTGTTCTTCCCGCTCCCTCCTCTCAGAACCTCTGGTGATCTGTGTCTTTATAACAATACTACAAGTTCTTCCATTGCTAGAATAATAATGAGTCTACTTTAGTCCATAGCTGCGTTCCCCCCTCATGTTTGCTCAATCCTCAATCTTGAGGATTTGGGGATGGCGATGCTCACTCTGTTTCTGATTGAGAGGGGCTTAGATCCCATGGGGCAGATAGATGGAGCAGTCTTGCTCGCTTGCAGTTGTAGATACTCTCTGTTTTTTGGGATAGGCATTGTCCATCATCATCCTTTCGTTAGTTGTCCTGGGCTAGTCCAGTGAACTGGAGAGTAGGTGTCGGCTGCAACTTTGCTGAGATTCAGGGCTCAAATAGCATATGAAGAACCGGAAGATTTAAGTCTCTGGAACATAATTTAATGAGTAGAGTGCTAATTGTAGGTTCAGACAAAAGGGGAAGAAGAGCCATATGTAGGAATACCATAAATGAGTTTAACTTTGTTACATTGGGGAACATATATTCCAAGATAAGTCTGCCTTTCTTTTCTTATCGCCCCCCTCCCTTGTGGCTCTTTGCTTGCTGCCTGCTCCCTGTGTCCATTCACTGTGTGTTCTTCTGTGTCTGTTTTTCTTTTTAATTTCCACCCCCACACACACCTTGCAGCTTGCTTGTTGTCTGCTTTCTGTGTCCATTTGTTGTGCATTCTTCTGTGTTTTTTGCTTGTCTCCCTTTTTTGTTGCGTCACCTTGCGGAGTCGGCTCTCCACAGCGCTGGCAGGCGAGGCTGCTTTCACAAGGAGGCCCGGGACACGAACCCAGGGCCTCCCATATGGTAGACGGGAGCCCAACTGATTGCGCCACAGCCACGTCCCTGCCTTTCTTTTTGAAAAGGTCTTATAGCCATCCCAAGTCCATTCTTTTAGTCCTTACCACTTCCTTGTAACGTAGGTATTACCATCCCTATTTAATAGGTAAGGAGTCTAAGAATCAGAGAGGTAAAGCTGTTTTCCTAAGGTCACAGAGGTAGTAAGTAATAGAGTTGGATTGATACCTTAGTCTGACTCCTGTCAAAGTCTGTACTTTTGGAAAGCAGATGTGGCTCAAGTGACTGGGCTCCAGCCTACTACATGGAAGGTCCCAGATTTGGTTCCCTGGTGCCTCCTAAAGAAGATGAGGTGACATGACAGGTGGCGAACTGACATAACAAGAAGATGCAGCAAGAGACAGAAGAAGGAAAACATAATGAGAGACACAACAAAGGGAATAGAGGTGGCTCATGTGATTAGGTGCCTCCCTAAAACATGAGAGTGCCTCCTAAAAAAGGAAGATGAGCACATGATAAACAGACACAGCAATTGCAAACAATGAGGGGGTGGGAAGAAAGAAATAAAAATAAGTCTTAAAAATGAAAATGTCAGTACTTTTAAGCAGCCTTCCCTGTGAGTCTCAGCCCTAGCCAGACTATCAGATCAATGGTGACAGACCACCAGTCATTGGGGTCTGCAATTAGTACTGTGAACAGAGCTCAGGTTTGGTGTGCAGGGATAAGCCCTGGGCATCCATCTGCACCCCAAATTACAGCCTTGCCCCTAAACCCTGCCGTACTTGCCCTGTCTCTTAGGCCGCACTTTACCTTAATGTTTTACTCTGCCAGGGCAGAGAACCTACCTTGAATCCCTCACACTTTGCCCCTCTCCTGCCAGTTTCCTCCTCCCACCTGTGGTCTTGCTCCAAACCAGACAGACCTCTGCAACCCAAATTCTGTGTCTGCCTGAATCTGAGCACAACCACTGCTGCTGCTAAGCCCCATCCCTGATGTCAGGTTTCCCTTTGTAGGCAAGGGGGCATCTGTATTACTCAGGTTCTCTAGGGAAACAGAATCATCAGGAGATATCTGTAAATAGCATGAGATTTTATGAAATTCTCTCACATGACTGTTGGGATGTACAAGTCCAGATTCCTCAGGCAGGCTGCAAACCAGGGGCGCATCAAATGATGAAGGTCTTTGATGAGTTCCTAGGAGATGTTGGCTTTCCAAAGTTGAGCTGGAAATCCTCTCTGAATGCTGAAATCTCTTCCCCTTTTAAGGCATTCAATGGATTGGGTAAAATATCACTCATTGCTGACAGCAATCTCTTTGGTTGATTGTAGATGTAATCAGCCTCTATGCAATGAACTTACTAATGACTAAGTCCACAAATGTCCTCGTTTTACAGTTAGCCCAGTGTTTGCTTGACCAAACAACTGGGCACAAATACCTGGCGGAGTTGACACATTAGCCTGACCATCACAGTCCACCCCTTGTCAACTAGGCAGCCATACACATCACCTTAAATCGTATTTAGTCTCTAAATAAAAACAGTAACAGACATACATATATATATTTCTACCTAACAATATTCAACTGTCCTGTGTACAACCAGAAATGCTTAAAATCCCCACAGAATAGGGTGCAATCCTTGAGTAATATTCACACTTAAACTTGACACCCTTAAATGTTACAACATGAAACTAATACAGCTTATATGATAAGGGGAAAAGTTAGGGAAGAAAAAAATATATACTGGTTTTATGTACATACACAATCATACTCATTAAACAAGGAAGAAATACTCATGACCATTACAGTCCTCCTTTCTGTAACTGGTCATATGGTCAAAGTTCATAATATTTATTGCTACCTGTAACCTTCAGCAAGCACCTCAGCTGGCCGTGGTTCTTTGCCTATGGGGTAACCCAAACTCATTCCTGAAGGATCTGGGCCATTGTTAGTCCTGCTTGGATTGGGCTGTTGCAATTTTCCATTGACTTTAATCACAGGGCATAGCAGTACTAAGAGATGTCCCAGGGGATCTCCTGTATTCCAGGCAAATTCTTCCTTACCCCATTATGGAGATGCAGTCCTATTTCCCCTTGATAGTCAGGGCCAATTACCCCAGCCAGTACAGTAATTCCCTTCTTTGCCTGTTGATTCAGAGGCATGAGGAGCCAAAGTGGCCAGGTGGCAGTCTTAACTACCAATTCAATGGAATCATTGTTGTGTTCCCTGGTGACAGCACTCCTCCTTTTGGAACTAAGTCCTGTAGACCAGCAGATTTTAAGGTTGCAGGCACAGAAAGCAAAAGCTTTCCTAGTGGATCACTAGGAGTAATGGTAAGTGGTGCCATTCTGGTTTCTACCCCCTGATTCATGGACCCATAAATCCTGATTATGGGAGGAATAGCACCATAGAGTGGACACTAATTTAGAGCATACACAGCCTCCTGGAGAACATTGCCCCATACCTGCAAGGTATTGCCACCTAGTTGGTGCCATAATTGAGTCTTTTTCAAAAATCTTTTTTATTATCTTTTTTTGAAAGATACATCAATCACACAAAATGTTACATTAAAAAATATAAGAGGTTCCCATGTATCCCACTCCCCACACACCCCTAATTGAGTCTTCAAAAGGCCATTCCACTGTTCTATCAATTCAGCTGCTTCATGGTAAGACCAGTGAATTCCAAGGGCATGTGCCCATTCCTGCACGTCATTGCTGTGAGTGGTTCCTTGATCAGAAGCAATGCTGCGTGGAATGCCATGGTGATAGATAATACATTTGATAAGTCCACGAATGGTAGTTTTGGAAGAAGCAGCACTGAATGCAGGGAATGCAAACCCATATCCAGATATGTGTCTATTCCAGTTAAATTGCTGCCACTTCCATGATGGAAGTGGTCCAATGTAGTCAACCTGCCACCAGGTAGCAGGCTGGTCACCTCAGAGAATGGTGCCACATCAGGGGCTGAGTGTGGGTCTCTGCTGGTGGCAGAATGGGCACTCAGCAGCAGCTGTAACCAAGTCAGCTTTGATAAGGGGAAGTCTGTGCTGCTGAGCCCCTGCATAACCTCCATCCCGACACCTGTGGCCACTTGGTTCATGAGCCCATTGGGTAATGACAGGAGTGGCTGGGAAAAGAGGCTGAGCATTAGGCACAAAGTGGGTCATCTTATCCATTGGATTATTAAAATCTTTTTCTGCTGAAGTTACCCTCTGGTGAGCATTCACATGGAACACAGATATTTTCATGTTTTTCACCCACTCAGAAAGGTCTATCCACATACCTCTTCCCCAAACCTCTTTGTCACCAATTTTCCAATCATGTTCCTTCCAAGTTCCTGACCGTCCAGTCAAACCATTGGTTACAGCCTATGAATCAGTGACCAAACGTACCTCTGGCCATTTCTTCTTCCAAGCAAAATGAACAACCAGGTGCACTGCTCAAAGTTCTGCCCACTGGGAGGATTTGCCTTCACCAGTACCCTTCAGGAACATCCCAGAAAGGGGTTGTAGTCCTGCAGCTGTCATCTTTTGGGTGGTACTTGAATATTGTGCAGAACCATCTGTAAACGAGGCCCAGGTTTTCTCTTCCTCAGTCAACTGATTGTAAGGAACTCCCCAAGAGGCCAAAGCTGTGGGCTGGGAAACAGTTAGTAACAAGGCAGAGGTGGTGACCATGCGCACTTGGGCCACTTCCTCATGTAACTTACTTCAGGACCCGCTCGAGCCCTATCTCGTATATTCCACTTCTGCTTTATGAAGGAGTGCTGCTGTGCACACCCAACTTTATAGTTTGGTGGGTCAGACAATACCCCGCTCATGATAGGCAACTCAGGTCCCATGGTAACTTGGTGGCTCATGGTTAAGCATTCAGTATCTACTAAGGCCTGGTAGCAGACCAAAAACTGCTTCTCAAATGGAGAATAATTATCTACAAAGGAAGGCAGGGTTTTGCTCCAAAATCCTAAGTGTCTGTGTTGTGATTCTCCTATAGAGACCTGCCAAAGGCTCCAGACGGCATCTCTATTTGCCAATGGCACTTCCAGCACCATTGGAGCTGCTGGATCATATGGCTCAGTTGGCAGAGCAGTTTGCACAGCAGCCTGGACCTGTTAGAGAGCCTCCTCTTGTTCCAGTCCCCATTCAAAACTGGCAGCTTTTCTGGTCCCTCAATAAATGGGCCAGAGTAGCACACACATATGAGGAATATATTGTCTCCAAAATTTGAAAAGACCAACTAAGTGTTATGCCTCTTCTTGGTCGGAGGAGGGGCCAATGCAACAGCTTATCCTTCACATTGGAAGGGATATCTCAACATGCCCCACACCAATGGACACCTAGAAATTTCACTGAGGTGGAAGGTTCCTTACCAGTAAGTCTAGAGTCATGCCTACTTCTTGCTCACTAGGTCCCATCAACAAGATATCATCAAAATAAAGGACCAGTGTGATGTCTTATGGGAGGGAGAAATGATCAAGTTCCCTGCAGACAATATTAGGCATAGGACTGAAGAGTTGATATACCCCTGAGGCAGGACAGTGAAGGTATATTGCTGGCCTTGTCAGCTGAAAGTAAACTATTTCTGGTGGTCCTACTAGTGGCAATTGTGAAAAATGCATTTGCTAGATCAATAGCTGCATACCAGGTACCAGGGGATGTGTTGATTTGCTCAAACAATGATACCACATCTGAAACAGCAGCTGCAATTGTGGAGTCACTACCTGGTTAAATTTATGATAATCTACTGTCATCCTCCAAGATCCATCTGTTTTCTGCACAGGCCAAATAAGAGAGTTGAATGGGGATGTGGTGGGAATCACCAGCCCTGCATCCTTCAAATCCTTGATGGTGGCACTAATCTCTGCAGTCTCTCCAGGAATTCAGTATTGCTTTCAATGTACTATTTTGCTAGGCAGGGGCAGTTCTAGTGGCTTCCACTTGGCCTTTCCTACCATAATAGCCCTCACTCCACAAGTCAGGGATCCAGTGTGGGGATTCTGCCAGTTACTGAGTATGTCTATTCCAATTACTCATTCTGGAACTGGGGAAATAACCACAGAATGGGTCCAGGGACCCACTGAACCCACTGTGAGACATGAGCTAAAACTTCATCAATCACCTGATTTCCATTACTCCCTCCTCTGACTGGTGGACTATCATGACATTTTGGGTCTTCTGTAATTAATGTCACTTCTGAGTCAGTGTCTAATAATCCCCAGAATGCCTGATCTTTCCTTTTCCCAATGGACAGTTACTCTGGTAAAAGGCCATTGGTCTTCTTGGGAAAAGTTGGGAGGAAGATTAACAGTATAAATTGTGGGCAGTATATATAACATAACCCTTCCCAAGGGAACTTGGCCTCCTCATTCAAGGGGCTCTGGGTCTATAAATTGTCTCAAGTCTGGGAACTGATTAAGGAACCATGATTCTCCGTGTCCATAATTCAAGTTAGGGTTTTTGTTCAGTCGACCTAGCACACTTCTGCTTATAAAGATCAAGTAGGAATTTAGTAGCCTGCCCATGTATTTCACTTCTAGGTATCCCATGATCTATTAGCCAGTGCCATAGTTCTATATGACTCAGACTCTTTTGAGTGCTGCTTTGAGTCTGCCTTTCATTGTGATAGCCAGGCCCATCTTGTCTTTGGTGATTAACTGCTTATACTTAACTTTTACCAGCCTGAGATTCGATCATCTCCATAATGTTTAAGGATTCTAGTTCCATTACAGCCTTCCCTACAGTAATATCTGGATTACTGAGAAAAGAAACCACAGAGTTCTTCAGGGAAGATGGAGATGATCTTATAAATTTATTCCTCACAGTCCTGGTTAAAGGTGCATACTCTAGACATACCTGGGGTAGGCAGGCAGATCTTAAATGGTAAATCTGTGCTAGCATTCCCTCTTCCATATACCAGGGCAAATCGGGTATCTCACTCTAAGACATGCTAGGCCATGTTTCAATCAGCCACCCAAATAAACTATTAGAGTCATTTCTAACCTCTCAAGCTACAGCGTTGAATCTAGAATTTCTGCTTAGTGGGCCTACATCAATAAATTCAGCCTGATCCAACTCCTTCTACCATTATCCCATACTTTAATACCCATTCCCCCACACATTCCCCTAATTTCTGTCTATATAAGTTGGAAAACACATACAGTTCTTTTAGAGTATAGCATAGTTCCTCATGGGTCACACTACTTCAACTTTGGGGGCTCCTTGTGATTTTAGACCAGTAATAGGAAAGAGGGGTTGTGGGGGTGGGTAAGGAGAAGGATTAGAAATTACTTGCAAGCTACTGACCTCAGGGTATTCCTTTGAGTTTTCATCTGGTGAGACTGTATTAATCTCTTCAGGCAGGGTTGAAAGGCATATTCCTCAAGTCAGGGTGGAGATTGCCAAGCCCATGTTTGGAGTTTGGCTGGGACCTGCCTCAGGGCTGGGAGGAGGTCCTGGCTCCATGGGGCAGGCTGGCAGCTGAGCAGTGCATGCTTTAGTTTGGCTTGTTCCTGCCTCATGGCTGGAAGGAGGTCCAAACTCCCTGGGGCAGACCATCACAGGTTTATCTGGCAAAGTCTCAGCATAATTTAGGGTCCAGTGTCCCCACCTATATCATCATCCTCCCATATGTCTCCATCCCAATCCTCAGCCCTCACTTTAATGTCAGACACCCTGTGAGGTTGAAATTTTAGTTTCTTTTGTAACTCTGCTACTCATACAATGAGACTATGAGTCTGGTTTTCAGAGATCTCAAGTCTGTGGCTGCATGAAACAAGATTTTCTTTCAGAGCACAAATACAAATGTTCACATCATTCACATGGCATTTTAGGCTTTAGTCCTTCCCTTTCTTTTGTAACTGTTATCCAGAGTATTTAAGAAGAGCCAGCCAACATCACTGTGACTTTTGATTCCACAAAACTCCGATAAGGTATTGAAAACACTCTCACCTAGATCCTTGCCTCTGATAAACCTGGAAGATGGGGAATCCAGTGGTTATATATTGTATATCTCCACTGCCAACTCATGCCATGGACTGTCATAGGCCTTTTGATTATTGGAAAGGGAGTCATTAGAACCCTTGAGTTCAATTAGAGTAGAGAACCAATTGCAAAACTCCCAGAGCCACTTCAGGAAACCCATGCTTAAGACGACCTTGAATAAAAGGGTCAACTCAGACCAGCAGAATATCTCAATCTACATATAATACCAGGAGTTAAAAATGCTTTTTGACTTGAATAAAAGGGGGAAATGGAAAGGACAAATGAGTTTATATGGCTATGAGTCTCCAAAAAGAGCTGGGAGGTTATCAGAGAGGTCACCCTTATGCACACCTCAGCAGAGTCCCAGAGACAGATTAAGTAGATACAACCCCAGGTATTGGTTCTTCTGAGGGCTACAGAGACCCACAGGTTCTACGGTCATGGCAGATGGAGTTCAGTGCCATGTCAGTTGGCCCTCCTTTGCAGTTTGTGTCTCTGTGTGATGGAGCTGGACTCAGATGTGATCTTTGTTCACAAGCCTCTCCTGTTACTTTTACTGGATATGTAGTTGGCGCTAGTGTTTAGTGTATACCCAGGGGACCTGAATTTCTGGACTGATCATGTGATAGCCAGGCCCTGAGCTTCAGTAGACTTGCAACTCCTACACTCTGGTTTATTGGACTTACCCCACTCAGCTGACATGGAGGTGAAGAAGGCCAACCACCACACCGGAGAGCCAAGACTGCCTACAACTGAAAGCAGGAGAATTGCATCCAGCATCCATGTGGAATCTAAGCCCCCTCTTCATATAGATGTGGAATGGACACAACCATTCTAGGGTCCACAGGATGGAGGAATAGAGTATGGATTAGAGTGGACTTACTGATAGTCTATTCATGAACTATTGTGATTAGTAATTGAAGAAAATGTGGCATTGATGTGGAGAAAGTAGCTATGATGGCTGCTGGGGGTAGGGAGTGGGAGGAAGAGATGTGATGTGGGGGTATTTTTGGGACTTGGAGTTGTCCTGGGTGGTGCTGCAGGGACAGTTACCGGACATTGTATGTCCTCCCATGGCCCACTGGGTGGACTGTGGGAGAGTGTGGGCTGTGGTGTGGACCATGAGGTGCAGTGGTGCTCAGAGATGTATTCACCAAGTGCAATGAATGTCCCATAATGATGGAGGAGGTTATTGTTATGGGGGAAAAGTGGGGTGAGGGGGGTGAGGGTGTATATGGGGACCTCATATTTTTTTAATATGACATTAAAAAAATAAAGACAAAAAAAAAAAAAAAAAGAGATTCTGTTTCTCAAGAACCACTCCTGGTACCAAGCTGTATTAGGGTTCTCTAGGGAATCTGAATCAACAGGAGATATCTGTAAACAGTATGAGATTTTATAAAATTTTCTCATGTGACCACAGGGATGCACAAGTCCAAATTCTGCAGACAGACTGCAAATCAGGGCCCCTGATGAAGGTCCTTGATGAGTTCCCAGGAGAGTTGCTGTCCAAAGTCAAGCTGGAAATTCTCTCGGAATGCTGAAATCTCTTCTCCTTTTAAGGTATTCAATGATTGGATAAAATGTCACTCATTGCTGACGGCAATCTCCCTGGTTGACTGTAGATGTAATAAGCCATCTATGCAATGACCTCACTGATGACTAAAGTCCATAAATGTTACAATTAGCCTAGTGTTTGCTTGACCGAAAACTGGGCACAATTACTTGGGCAAGTTGATCCATTAGCCTAACCAGCACAGCATGTTGACAAGAAGGGATCTCAAGGAGCATATCAAGGGGTGAAGGCAAGGAAGGCAGGAAGCCAGGCCAAAGGAGTATCAATCTAAAGAGCACGGCAGGAAAGCAGACTTGGCCCAGCGGTTAGGGCGTCCGTCTACCACATGGGAGGTCCGCGGTTCAAGCCCCGGGCCTCCTTGACCCGTGTGGAGCTGGCCCATGCACAGTACTGATGTGCGCAAGGAGTGCCCTGCCACGCAGGGTGTCTCCGCATAGAGGAGCCCCACACACAAGGAGTGCGCCCCGTAAGGAGAGCCGCCCAGTGTGAAAGACAGTGCAGCCTGCCCAGGAATGGCACCACACACATGAAGAGCTGACACAGCAAGATGATGCAACAAAAAAAAAAAAACACAGATTTTTGTGCCGCTGACAACAACAGAAGCAGACAAAGAAGAACATGCAGCAAAATAGACACAGAGAACAGACAACTGGGGAGGGGGGGGAGAAATAAATATATCTAAAATAAATAAATAAAGAGCATGGCAGAAAGGGGATGCAGAAAGGGGAACCATCTGGGAGGCAATGGGACTGCATTAGAGTCACCGTGAAGGAGCAAGTCAGTACATAAGAGAGAATGGAGGCGAAACCAACCGTGACTTCCCAAGCACTTGAATGAGGAGGCAGGGCCTTTTTATAGGCCTGGGAGTGTGGAGAGAATGCGTAAGCTCTCTGAGCTGGTTCAGATACGTGGACCTCACCTCCTTGTAGACCAGCCAAGCCCTCCTACTCTATCATGGACTGGGGTCACTCGACAGTGACTGGGCCCAATTCCTGCCTCCTCCCTTTCTTTAGCCTTATTCACTCAGTCATTTATTCAATTAACAAACAGTCGAGCTTCCACGAAAATACACTCCACGATGGCAGAAACACTGTCAGTCTTTTTCATCATTTTAAGACCTAGAACCCAGAACAATTTCTGGCATGTAGTAGATAGTCAATATATGCTAGTGGAGTGAATAAATAAGTGGACAAATTGACGAATGTTTGGGAAAATGTGCTGAATCCTAGAGTGCATTCTGAGTTGTGATACAAATTTAAATAGAGTGTCAAGCACAGGAAACTTGCTGATACTCACCAACAATAAAATTAGAGATTTGAATAGATTAGTAGCTGTCAGCTTCTATAGTCTGGCCAGACATTTCCTATAAGATCATTAGGAAATTTTAAAGATAAGAAATAGCATGTGAACTTGAGAGAAGGTAAAAAATACACTTCGGGTTTTACTAAACCCAAAATTACTAAGTTTTACTAAAATTACTAATTACAAAATTACTAATTTTACTAAAATTTACTAATTTATCTTCTCCCCCTTTTTTTAGTTGCAAAACCAACTTGTGGTCAACACTAATCAAGGGTGCTAGGCATTTGCCACTAGTTTCAAAAGAATTTGCAAGAACAAATGCCTGGTAATTGTCAAAAATTGCATAATCAACATTGTAGTTCAAGTATTAAGGAGTTTGACCACCGACTTTTCTAGACTTGAATATTTTCCCGAAAGGAAAGTATTGATACGAAGCTTTGAAAGTTTTACTCTGGATTACTTTTTAGGGCAATAGGTCAGAAACACTTCAAAAATTTTCGAGATGCATGTAGACTCTAATTAAGCCCCTAATCGTCTGCATACTGGCTACAGGATGCTGTGGTTAGTCAGGTTGAAGCTCCGTCAGCCACCTTCATGCTCAGAGTAAACAAATAACAATTCTGGGACTTGCAAAGAAGCCATGGCAAACTCAGAGGGGGCTTTACCCGTGAGTTAAAGGCAACCACAAGCCTCCCACTGCTGACCATGCTTACGTTTTGTCTGATCAGGGATGAGTGCAAAAGTCATCTGCTGAGCTGTTACCCATGACGTGGTTAAAACTGACCAATAGTGTCCATCATCTGGAGGGCTGCTTCGTGGAACATGACGAGACCTTGGCAATGCAGATGGAGAAGGAGAAAAGTACTGAGGGAATGGGATCAGAGTATCCAGATGGCACATATTAATAGCTGGAGGGTCTTCAGGGGCACGGCAAACCTGGGCTTGAGCTGAGCGGGGATTCTGGCCTATTGGTTGTGTGGGAAGAGGGAAGGAGCACTTAAACGGGTAACAGGTATCACTCAAGGTGAGCTAGAGTCTACAGAAGATTACCTAAAGCCTGGTTTAACATCCTCTTCCTTGGGAGATCAGAAAGTGCGACAACATGGCGACCTGAGTATGGGGAATGGTTTACAGAATTTTGCTCAAGATTTCTCATGAAAGGTCATATAGTGTGATTTGGGGTGCAATGAATTACGTTGAGTAACAGATCGGAGAAAAATGTTGCTATGGTCAGTGAGAACTGGCCAAGACACATTTCAATTCCTGACTCTTTCTAAATTCTGTCGGTCTAAGGAAGATAAGCAGTTGAGGCAACAGCAAATAAACTTCCCCTTCCCCAGTGGATGTAAATAGGAATAAATGAGCCAACAGTACATACGCACCTTGATTCCTTGAGAAGCAGGCCCTGCTCAGGGGGGCCGGGGAAAGAGGGAGTGGGGACCACTACGAAGAAGTCACAGCCATGACCAGGGCTGCTATGGTATGTGTCACATCCACCTTGTGCAGAGGTCTCCCGGTTTTATCCTACTCTTTCTGCTTTACTGAGATAGGATTTGGGACAAGTCACAGCACGGGCTCCATTAGCTGCCCTATCCATTCCAAGGGAAAGAAGGCATGGACCATTGAGTTAAGAGTTTGGAGAATGAAAGCTACATAAATCAGTGCCACTTTCTTCTTCGTTCACTCTGCCAAATCCACACTTATGTACTTTTTGAAGGGCCTGATGCAACTTTGTTGAACCACATGCTTCCAGGCAATTGGACTTTCTGGAGCAGGATTCCAACCAGGGGGATGGCTAGGTGGAGAGCGATTGGGAAGAGCTAAGCTGGGTACATAATCTGTAGCCAAATTGGCTGGGGTTTGGGGCTGAGCTTACCCAAAGCCAAAAATTAAAGTGTTAAACAAGGAAACTGAGGCAGAAGACCAATGCATGGATTTCAGCAACACAAGAAAATCAAGGAAAAGGTATACGGGCTATCCTAGAAAGCATGAGGACTCAGAGCCAGACAAATGTGAACTGGAATTTAGACTGTTGTTTCCTATTAGTGTCAACAACTTTGGCGAGTCTTCTAACCTTTCTAAGGCTCTGTTTCCTCATGTATAAAATGGAAATAATAATAGTAATCTCATAGGGATGCTATAAGAATTAAGGTATACAAAGCATGTAGGCTCAAAATACATTAGATTGTAAGGTCCTTGAAAGCAATGGAAAGGTCTTAGCATAGCAATTGCCACATAGTGAGATCAAACTTAATAAATGCTTGTTGACAAATTTTTTAAAAACCAAAACTTAGTCTAGACCCCTTCCCAGATGAGGCCAAGGTTGCTAGGCGACCTGGGCTCTCTTTCCTGCTCCTCAAAGTGAAGTCCAGAAACCACCGACATTACCTGGAAATTTCTTAGAACTACAGGCTCTCTGGCCCCACTTCAGACCCAGCGAACCAGAATATTGATTTTAGTCAGACCCCTATTCCTATTTAAGGTGAGCACTTGCACAGTAAATCTGGAGAAACCCTGCTAAGGGTCAGGATTGACAGAAGGAATTGGGAGGCCTGGGGGATGGCATCTACTGGCCTCGGCTGGGAGGGACTGGGGAAGGCAGGGGCTGACCGTGTCCAAGCGATCCCTGAAATACAAACCCCTGTCGGTCGGGGCTTGGGCAGCTGGCCAGGCTGCGTCAGAGGAGCCAGGGCCCCACGCTGGCCAGGCAGGGGGCTCTGCAGACGCCATGGATGTATAAGCAGCAAGTTGAGTTTCAGAGCAGCAGCTTGGGCTGGAAGGCTACGTCCAGAGGTCAGTAGGGCAAGAAATCAAGTCCAGGGAGTCCAGTGACAGAGGTGCTGAACCAGGTTAGGCTGGTCTAAAGAATCAGAGTCTAGAGAGCCAGAGGCTGGGGCGGAGCAGAAAGCAGGCAATTCTACCCATCCTAGTTGAGCCTCTATGGGCAAGATGGAGAGTGAACTCTCATTTTAGGGAGGTCAAGGAGCATTCTGACAGGTACAGCAATGTTACGATGAAGATCCAGGTAATGGGGAGAGTGTGTAGGAAATGCAAAGTGCGGTGGAAAACATTGGTCAGTTCAGGTGATAGCTATCTCCAAAGTGGTCATTAAGAGTCATCGGCATGCACCTGTTTCTTTTTTTTTTTTTTAATTTCTCTCTCCTTCCCTTCCCCCCCAGTTGTCTGTTCTCTGTGTCTATTTGCTGCATCTTTTTTGTCCGCTTCCGTTGTTGTCAGCGGCACGGGAATCTGTGTCTCTTTTTGTTGCGTCATCTTGTTGTGTCAGCTCTCCATGCGTGCGGCATCATCCCTGGGCAGGCTGCACTTTCTTTCGCCCTGGGCGGCTCTCCTTATGGGGCGCACTCCTTGCACGTGGGGCTCCCCTACACGGGGGACACCCCTGCGTGGCAGGGCACTCCCTGCACGCATCAGCACTGCGCATGGGCCAGCTCCACACAGGTCAAGGAGGCCCGGGGTTTGAACCGCGGCCTCCCATGTGGTAGACGGACACCGTAACCACTGGGCCAAGTCTGCTGCCATGTACCTGGTTCTTATGATGACAGTTTTTGAACATCATCCTGATCTTCTACCATTCTGAGGAAATGAACAGGTCTTGCTTTAACTATCTTCTAGCTCCAGTAACCATAGTTGGCATTCCTAGCAGGTGTTTTTCTAATAGTTCTACAAGGTATTATTCACAACTTTCCTGATGACAAAATAAAACATGCTGTTTTGTATTTCCCAGACCTCTCTGGGGTGGATGAGGAATCTTTCATTAGATCCAACTGACTAAAGGAGAAAAAAAGAAGAAAGCCAAACAAATGTGACTTGATGTTGAAAATTTTTCTGAATGTGCAAATAGCTACAAATGCTAAACCAGCATAATAGCTACAAATGCTAAGTCCAAAATAGGCTCTATTATTATGTGGGCTGAAAATTGTCAAGAAAAGCTGATTATCTCCTTGGATAGTATGACTTCAAGCATTACATTTACAAGCTCTGTAGAATGATTCAACTGGTTAACTCAAGCCTCTGATTAAGCACCATTTTATTTAAAGTGACTAATCCTGGTAAGCAAGTTTGTAATTAAAAAGGAAAATTATATTGCATCCCTAGAAGACAAGGGGAAAACCACAGACTCCACAGTCTGTCTCTCTCTAACTCTTTGGCACCAGTTAACAAAGGCATACTACCTGGAGAGATCACTTTTCCCACAATAATCCCTTCTGATTTTATTTGATCCTCTTTCCAGCCCTTTAGGTCAGGATGCTGAGGCCGTGGAGGTTACATGATTTGCTCATGGACTGCCTACTAGGAGGGGTACAGCCAGGTCCTGAACCCAGGTTTTGGTCTTGAAATTCAGTGTCCTCATTACCCGGACAACTGGCAAGTTCTGCTTGGTGTCTTAGATCACGTTGCAGAAGGACCTCGGAGGACTTGTAGGGCAGTGGCTCTCAAGCTATATTTCCTAGAGTCCTAAGGACCAGGCTCCTGCCCGAGGAGCCACTGCATGGGGGATGTGAAGACAGGGTTATGGGGGCTACTAACCCCAGCCAAGGAGCTCTGCTTTTGTATGTCTTATGGGCTGGTGTTGCATGCACAATTTCTTTGGAAGCAAGGATTCCATTGTTTAAATTAAAAAGTTTGAAACACCAGTACACTAGAACACCCTTCTCATTTTACAGATAGGACAAGACCTGTAAAGATCAAGTACTTTGTCCATGTTCACACTCAGCTAAGGCTGGAAACCAGACAGTTCCCCTCACGCCCAGTCCATCACCCTGCGATTGGGGTAAGTCCCTCAGTACAGGGTGGGATCCACATCTGCTCTCAAACTTCAGTGCCCATTAAGATCACCTGGAGGGCTTGTTGCCGGGCCCCACCCCATTTCTGATTCAGAGGGGGGCTGGGGTGGGGCCTGAGAATCTGCATTCCTAACAAATGTCCTGGTGTTGCTGGATGGGAGCACATTTTTTGAGTATCTCTGGTCTCCTGGATTTGAAGCAGCTGAAAACTCAACTGTATTGACTGGCTCATTGCTCATTTTATGTCATCTTGGGGAAATAATGGTGCAGGCCAATTACTCCTTCAGAACTGATACATCCATTGCTTTGGCCGTGCCACGACACGTTCTTCAGCACCAGGCCTTGATCTTCTCTCACATCGAAGGTCAGTCTAAAGATTCTAACCCCCATTTAGCAGATGCCCATGTCCCCAGCCCATATCCTCTCAGCCAGCCTCTGAGTTTCCCTGCACCGGAAGTGGGCAGTTCCCATGGACACTGCCACCTCTCCTCCTCGAGGGCTGGCATCTCTGCTTCTCTGAGAACTCTCTTCAGCCCACGGGAGCTCACTCAGCTCACAAGCAAGTTCGGGGAGCCATGGGGGTGAGGGTGGGAGTGAGATGACGAGGGGCGTTCATCAACTGATGAGTACGGGGGTCTGTGGTTGAATACTCCGTCTTCTCTATCCCTTGTTTGGACACTTTTAAAGCTGGTTCAAATGACTCACCCCAGTTTCCCACTGCAGTCACCCACTTATTAACACACCCATTTTGGGCCTTTCTCCCTTTTCTCTACCCTTTCCCCACTTCCTCATTTGTGCTCCCTGGAATCACTTCCTAAATAACCTGGGGCAGAGGTGGCTCAGGTGATTGGGCGCCTCCCTCCCACACGGGAGGTTCTGGGTTCGGCTCCCAGTGCCTCCTAAACAGAAGGCGAACAGAGAGCAGACAGTGAGCACAAACAACGAGGGGTGGGGATGGAGAAATAAATAGATAATAAATCTTAAAAAAAGCACAAAACTCTGCATCCTCAGTTCTTGTCTCAGGGTCTGCTTTTGAGGAGACTCAAACTAGACAACACTCTATCTCAAAGTTCTTCACCAGAGTGGTGGAAATGGCACCTGCTAGCTGACCTACACCTGCTCTTGTCAACCTTTTTGTTCTATGCCCTAAGGTTTTATTCAGAACCCTTTGGGGTGGCTAACCCACCCTAAGAGTGGTGATGAGCAGATAATACAACGATTGTTGCTGTCTGAACAGTAACCGAAATACACACTGTTGAATCACGTGCGGATACTCATGACTCATCAACTGTGTACTTAAATAGTCATTCATTAGAAAGAGGCCAAGGTCACCAGCATCATATCTGTAAAGCATGCCTGCTCAAAAAAAAATCGACATTATGCATATTTTGTCAGGGCACCACTATAAAAAGCATCTGTCAATTCTGAAATGTAGATAAGTTCCCTTCTGAGTTGTTAAAGCAAGATTAACCTTTAGCAAATATTTATGTTTGAGGAGTGGAGTTTCAGCATGATGGCATCAACCTTTGACAAAGTGCAGTGCAAATCTCAAAGTAAAATGAAAGAACTCTCAGAGAGCACACCTTCCATTTCCTGTGGAGGGCTGGCTCAGGTCCCTGCCTGGCGTCGAGGGCAGGCAAGGAGGACCTTTGGCTCTACGAGCACCGTACAGACCCTGGCCATCCCTGGGCCTCACCCACCTTCCGTGGTACCTGGGCCCCAAGTCCTCTTCCTCTATCTGCTCTCATATCATAGTCTCCTCAGCTCAGCCGTGTTCCCCTCCTCCATTCATTTTCTACCTTCCAAAAATATTTTTTCTTACATTTCTCATTTGCTGACAACTCTTTTCTTATTCTTTCTTTCTTTAGGGCTTTATACTCCCCTTTATTTACATAGGTTTGGGTAGGGAGAAGGGATAACCACATGTACTTTATTGGCCATGTTTAACGAGAAGTCTCTCAACCTTACGGTGCCATGTATGTATGTGTATATAGCACTATGAAGTATATAAAATTGTAATGATGATAATTATATAAAAAGAATTACATAAAATTATATAAAAAGATAATTGTATTTAAAGCTCTAAATGCCCTTTTCCACCATTTCTCCCAGGACCCCTGGGGTGCTTACAAAGAGGCCTCTGGGTACACAGTTTTAGAACGTCATCCTGGTCCTGGCCACATACAAGGTCAGGAGGAGATGAGGTGCACGAGAGGTAAAAATAATTACTTTAGTTATTCAAAGAAAATGAAAACTATATAACTCATGAATGTGAGATATGTTGCATATTTAAATGATAATTTTATTACATGCTCGGTTATACATAGTATTATATTTTATGCCTCCAAACTGATAAGTGATTTTATTCCTCCGCCCGTATTTTGTAACCCTGAAAACCGACTCCCTCCCCAGCCCACTCACAGCTTCACTGTAACAAAAACTGTTTACGTTTCTGGTTTCAACCCCTTATTCTTCGGTTTTCCCCCAAAATTGGCTAGGAGAGAAAATCCCAAATCTGTCCTCAAACGATCCATTTGCACCCCTTTTCTAACTTCTTGTTTAAAACATCAGACCCCACATTCAGTCATCATTATATCTGATATTTATTTGCAATGCTTCCCCCCCAGTTTTCTTAAGATATTCTTTTCAAGGCAAACGACGGAACAGGGAAACCGCAGGATGCAGTTCCTCCTGACCGCGGCTGGAATGGAACTGAACCCTGAGGACTCCAGAGCCAGCGCCTCTGGCTGGTCCTCCAGCTCCAGGCTCGTTCCCTCCCGGAAGAGCGCGGCTGCCGGGACCCATGTCCCTTCAGGGTGCAGCCAGATGGCCAGAGCAGATGGAGGATGGGCGAACGACAATGGAACCGTGTTTCTCTTTTGTAACTGTCTCCTAACTCCTAACAGCTCTCGCCCTTGTGTCAGTGGCCTCCCTG
This sequence comes from Dasypus novemcinctus, assembly GCF_030445035.2. Lineage (NCBI taxonomy): Eukaryota > Metazoa > Chordata > Mammalia > Cingulata > Dasypodidae > Dasypus > Dasypus novemcinctus. The sequence goes on from NC_080682.1 coordinate 119,727,624, forward strand.
AGCCAGGGTTTCTCCACGCCGACGATGGTGGTGTTGTAGGCCAGGGGTCAGGGGCGAGGGTGCCAGGCAGGGCGGGCTGTCCTGTGCCTGCAGGACGTCCAGTGAATCCTGCCTCCACCTGGCAGATGCCCTCCCCCAGGCGTGCTACGCAAGAGTCTCCAGACATTGCCAGATGGGGTGGGGGCCCCAAAGTCACTACCACTCAGAACCACTGGAATAAGCTTGAGGCAGAGAATACGGCATTTGTGAAGAGAGAAAAGAGGTAAAAAAGAGAGAACATTAGGGAGGTTTTGAGGTGATATCTTGTGTATCTACATGTTGTATTATACAAAGCCCTTTTCTCTAGAGACACACACACACACATTACCTTTTGACGTACGCACCCCTCCAGAAACCACACCACAGTCAAGAGAGAGAACATACCCACTACCCCCCAAAGTCTCCCCCCTGCCCGGTGTGGTCCAGCCTTCTCTCTACCTGCCCCCTGAGGAGTCACCTCGCTGCTATCTGTCACAAGCCTTAGTTTGCATTTCCAAGAGTTTTAGATAAACGGAATCATACAGTATGTACGCTCTCTCTTTTTTTTTTTTTTTTGGTCTGGATTCATCTCTGGAGATATTTTAACTCTTCAAATTTTTAAAAACTCAGCTTTATTTAGGTATAATTTACACACAATCAAACCCACAAATTTTGAATATGGAATTTGATGAGTTTTAACACATGAATACAATTGTGACCATTACTACAATCCCGATATAGAACATGTGAAAGGGTATTTTTAACATTTAAATAAAATTTTAAGGGAAGCACAAAGTTTGTCTCAGAGCAAGTCATGCGATGTGCACATGGGCCATTCACGTGTAATCCCATGAACATACAAAAGTAAATGCCGCTTTTCCCCCTTTCTAAACCTAAAAAAGCTGTGAGGAGTTGCATTCTTGGCTATTTACAGAGGAACGCTTGTGATTGCTTCTTGCTTTTGTTACAAACACTCCTTTGGTGCTTGAGGAAATAACTTCAAAGATAAAATAACAAGAAAGGGTTTGTCAGGGAGATAGGTACAAACTGGAATGACATTTGCACCCTGTTTCTACTGTGCAGTGAGTCTCTGTCCCCCAGCCAGGCTAGTGCCCCGTGTGAAGCGAGTCACACGGCCCGAGTCTGGGTCAGCGGTCCCCGCCTCCTCCAGCCTGAGTCCCAGCTTCCAGGCTCGCCTCGTTCATTCCTGCATATGGGGTCGTGTCACTCTTTTCCAGTCTCGCTTTTGGCATGCTAGAAACTTTCTGTGGCTCCTCGTTCTCCCAGGATGCCCGCTCCCTCACACCCGCCTGCGCCCACCCGTGTGCCCGCGCTGGGCCCGGGAGCTAGCACCCAGGGGTCAGGTGCTGAGCCCGCTGCCAGCTGGGGGGTTTCAGCCTCGCCGGGCCAAACCCCGGGGGCCTGGGACTACGACAAAAGGTATTAGGACTGCACTTGTCGCAAAGGGGTGAAAACGTACAGCCTGAACTTCGTTTCCAAAGCCCAGCCAGGCTCTCCTTCTCCTCCTGTTAAGGAATTTCCATGGTCTCTGGGCCGGCGGGGCTCCCGTTGGGTCCCGATCACTGAGAGGGCTTAGGGTGCGAGTCCCCTGTCAGGGCCCCAGCGCGCAGTGCCCGGGGGCTTTCTGGAAAGCTGGCCATTCCATCACCATCCAGACCTGGGCTAAGCAGCCCTGGAGCGCCGCTGACCCGCCGGGAGCTGGGCTGGCGCCGGCGGTGGGCCGGGAGCCGGGGAGAACGTGCCACCTGACGGAGCTTAAAGGGGAGCCGCGACGAGGGCGAGGACAGCCACAGAGGGGGGTGAGTGAGAGCCGCACGGAGCTGGGGCCCACACAGGGCACCCAGCTGGGGACGTGGCGTTCGCCCGGCAAGTGCCTGCGGCTGTCAGGCGGAGGGCGGCCCGCCCCGGGGGCGCACACCTCGCAGAGTGCCCGGGAGGACTGCGCCCGCCTCCCAGGAGCTTGCCGGGGACGCGCCTGGAGCTGGCGTCCTTGTCCCCCACTGCCCTCTCCGTGCCTCGAACAGTGCCTCCTGGGCTGCCTCCCACGTCGACCGCTTGAACTGGAACCCCGAGCTCAGGCGTGCTGCTGGGAGAGCCACCCCTGCCTGGAGCTCAGCCTGACCTGGATCTGCGCGGGAGCCCTGCAAGTCTCCCAGGGAAGCAATATTTCAGCCGAGCATGAAGGCTCTCTGGGATTTAGCCAGGAAAGATGAGGCAGAGAGGTGCCGAAAAGAGCCTGGCAGGGCCAGGGAACGGTATATGCAAAGGCTCTGAGGCAGGAGAGGGGGGAGCACATTCTAGGGGCACAAGGCACAAGGGGGGTCTCGCCAGCCGGATCAGGACTCCTCCTAGGGGCCGCGTCGGAAGCCAGTTGAGGTAAGCCGGAGAACAGCTGGCGGGAGCGTGGAGAATGAATTGAGAGCGGTGGAAAGGAGACTGGGAGCAACCGAGAAGAAAGCTCTTGCATCCGTCAAGCCCCAGGACTGCGACCTCCATCAGGGGGTGGCAGTGACCAGGAAACCTGATTCGGCACCTGGCTCATAGTAGTTGCTCAACAAATAGCCTTGGATGAAAACTAATGCATTGGTTTGCTCTACCCAATCTCTGGGTAGAATGACAGAATTCAGAGATTCATTAGATCTGGGTTGTAAGGAAAAGGAAGGCATCTACAACGACTCCCCGTCTTCACGGATGCTGGAACCGTTTGCTGAATGTGGAACCCAGGAGGAGGAGGGCGGATGGAGGGCGCAGGATCACGAGGTTGGCGTGCTGTGCCCCTGAGCCATTGAATCGACGTTGAGCAGGCGGCGGCTGAGCGGGCGTGGTCAGAGAGGCAGGCTGGAGTCTCCATAAACACAGGTGCTACCGAGGAGAACAAGCCTCCCCCAGCGACGTGGGACATGTGCTCCAGAAGAGCGCCGCCTTCTCCGCTTTCTGCCATTCGCATCTGTTTCAGAAGGGCTGATGAGGGAACTAACCTTGCTATGCCAGGACCCAAGCCAGGTGTTTACTTAATATCCAGAGCAGTCCCGAGAGGTTACTTAATCTCCAGAGAGGTCCTGAGAGGTATGCAATATTATTCCCATTTTTAAAAGGAGGACTTTGAGGTGCAGAAAGGTGAAATAATTTGTCCAAGGTCACACAGCTAGTGAGCGGTTTCAAAAGAACCCAGACGGACTCCGAAATTCACTTTGTAAAGAAAGTATTCCTCGGTAAAGCCTGGTTCTGCACCATACACCTCTCCTTCCTGCCAGATTCCACAACGGGCAGTTCCCAAAGGCAGATGCGGCCACAAGAGGGTCTTTCCATGGTGAGGTCCTTACTGCTGAATCTGGACAGCAGTCTCCCCACCTGGCCCCGCTGTGACCTGATTGTGGACAGCCCTAGCCGAAGTCTTCTCCCGATTTCTGTCTGTGTGGATTTGCCATTTCTAGACATTCCATAAAAATGGAATCATATAATGCAGTCTTTCGGCAATCATTTTCTTAGCTAGTGTGCTGTAACAGGTAAAATGTTAGTGTTTCCTCAAAACATCTAAAGAGCAGGGAGTGATACAAAACCTCCTTATTTCCTCTTATTTATAAATACAGGGCACTACCTTGGATTTCCTACTATGGGTAGATATTCATGAAAATGGCCCTTTTATTTTCCCTTCTACAAAAAATTGATTTCTTGAAAGGTGGACGTTGGAATCTCTATTGCTTCATTCTGCAGACGTGAGGAAGCATAACCCTGTGTTCCTTTCCCCTTCCTCTGCTAGTTGGTGTGACGGTGATGGGAGAGTTTCACAGGCTTGCTCCCAGTGGGGGGTGCCCATCTCCCCTGAATCACGGAAGGTGCCAGAGATTGGGCAAGCTGATAAATTGAGTCAGACAGATGAGATCATTCCTGCACAGTCTCGCAAAGGGCAGAGCAGGAGACACGTTCCTTGGAGCAGAAGCTGGACCTGTGTGAAAAGCCCTTGGGCAGATGAAAGATTGGAACTGTGGCCAGTGGAATTCATCGGGGAACCTGCCCCAGTCTTGACCTCTCCCACCCACCCTCCTCCCGTAAGAAGGGAGGCCCCTTTTGCATCATCACAGAGTCTGGGATCCTCAGCACAGCTGAGAGAGCCCAGCATGCTCTGCCTCTGCTTGCTTCTCCAGTCTCATGTCTCGCTCCTCTCCTCTCTCTGGGACCCTATTATTTAACCGTAGTAAACTTCTTTCAGCTCTATCAGAAACTCATCATTTTCATTCCCATATTTTTTTAAAGATTTATTTCTTTATTTCCCCTCCCCCTCCCCTGCCCCCGCCCTGCTTTTCTTGCTGTCTGTGTCCATTCCCTGCGTGATCTTCTGTATCTGTTTCTTTTTTTTGTCTTCTCTTCTTGTTTTTCTCCTCTAGGATTCACTGGGATTTGATCCTGGGGACCTCTGATGTGGAGAGAGGTTCCCTGTCAATTGCATCACCTCAGTTCCTGGTTTTTGCTGCGCTTCACCTCGACTCCCCCTTGTCTCTCTTCTGTTGCATCATCATCTTGCTGTGTGACTCACTTGCACGGGCACTGGCTCACCATGTGGGCATTCAGCTTGCGGCATGGACACTGGCTTACCACAGGGGCACTGGCTCGCTGCACAGGCACACTTTCTTTTCTTCTTTTTCACCAGGAGGCCCCAGGGATCAAACCCAGGTCCTCCCGTACGGTAGGTGGAGGCCTTATCACTTGAGCCACATCCACTTCCCTCATTTTCATTCTTATGTCTAAGATAAGAGGCTGGCTAATAATTCCTGGTCATTGTCAAGTCTCAATTTAGACCTCACTTTCTCTGGAATTTTTCGTTGTCCCTTGCTACTGGGTTAAGTTTTCCCAGAGCAGCCTGCTTTACCATATTCTGGAGGTTATCCAACTGTGTTGCAATTGTCAATTAACTTGTTCATTCCTCTTTTCCCCCCAAATGAAAGCTCCATCAAGCAAGGACAAAAATCTGTCCTACATCTGACTGCAACCTTCAAGGTGGAACTACCCAGTCAAGTTGCCCCTAAATTGCTGATTCATGGAAACGGCAATTCTTTAAAATATTTATTTTATGTACTATTTTTCTTTATGTATCCCTCCTTCCCCCAGATGGTTCTCTCCTCTGTCTGCTCATTGTTTGCTCACCTTCTCCAGGAGGCACCGGAAACCAAACCCAGGACCTCCCACGTGAGAGGGGAGTGCCTAGTGGCCTGAGTCACATCTGCTCCGCGTGCGCTGCAGTGTCTTCCTGTTGTGGCAGCTGCTCGTTGTGGCAGAAAGCGGTGTCTAGCTTGTCTTCTTTTTTAGGAGGCATCAGGACCCTAACCCAGGACCTCCTGTGTGGTGGTGCATGCCCAACTGGTTGAGCCACATTCGTTTCCCTGAAACTGCAATTTAATAAATGGTTATTGTTGTTTAAAATCACAATATTTGAGGGTAATGTGTTAGGCAGTAATAGATAAAGAACACTCCACCTCATTACTTAGTTGCTTAAACCAGCAATCATTTTATTGTATCTACAGCTTCTGTAAGCCAGTAATTGGGTGATCTGCTCCTTGTGGCACCCGCCAAGCCCAACTCAGCAGTATTCAGCTGGTGGGTGCACTGGCTGGGAGTGTCCAAGACGGTGGCATTCTCGCGCCTGGAGCTTCGTGGGCTGGTAGGCGGGGCGCAGCTGGAGCAACTGACCAGAGCGGCGATACTGGCCGCCCAGTGTGGGGGCTGCAGAGTAGCCGGACTTTTTAGATAGCAACTGGTATGCCTCAGAGCAAGAACCAGGAGGGAGCTCCATGACTTTTTATTACCTGGCCTTGAAAGTAACATAGTGTCATTTTCACCATACTCTATTGGCTGAAGCAGTTGTAAGAACACACAAAGTGGAAGAATTTGCAGCTTTCTTGAGGGATAATTTACATACGATAAAAATGCACTCATTTTAAATGTATCATTCAATGAGTTTTGTTTTTTTTAAGATTCATTTTTTATTTTTATTTCTCCCCCTTACCCCCCACAGTTGTCTGCTCTCTGTGTCCATTCGCTGTGTGTTCTTCTGTGTCCGCGTGCATTCTTGTCAGTGGCACTGGCAATCTGTGTCTCTTTTTGTTGCATCATCCTGCTGCATCAGCTCTCCGTGTGTGCGGCGCCACCCTGGGCAGGCTGCACTTTTTTCGCACTGGGCGGCTCTCCTTACAGGATGCACTCCTTGCACGTGGGGCTCCCCTATGCATCAGCACTGTGCACGTGGGCCAGCTCATCACACGGATCAGGAGGCCCGGGGTTTGAACCTCGGGCCTCCCATGTGGTAGGCGGATGCTCTATCCGTTGAGCTAAATCTGCTTCCCGTTCAATGAGTTTTAACAGGTGCATACACACGTGTAACCATGACCACAAACAAGATAGAAACTATTTTCTTCACCCCAAAAAATTCCATCATGTCCCCCTTGCAGTCAATCCCTTCCCTTCACCCCCTCAGCCCTAGGCAACTGCTGATCTGTTTTCAGGCTTTTCTAGAATTTCATATAATAGAATGATACAGAATATAGACTTTTGTACCTGGCTTCTTCACTTAGCTCTATTATGTTGAGATTCATCCGTGTTATTGAATATGTCAACAGCTCATTCTCTTTTTTTTTTTTTTTTTGCTAAGCAGTATTCTATTGCATGGATATATCACATTTCATGTATGCCTTTACCTGTTAACGGACATCTGGGTTGTCTCCAGATTTGGAATATGATGAGTAAAGCTGTAATGAATATTCATTTTCATTTCTCTTAGGTAAATATAATATCTAGAAGTGGGATACTAGATCAAACAGTAGGTATGTGTTTAACTTTATAAGAGACTACCAAAATGTTTGCCAAAATGGTTGTACCATTTCACTTTTCCACTAACAATGTATGAATGTTCAGTTACTCCACATACTTCTCGACACATATTATCAGGCATTTAGATTTTAGCCTTTTAATGGGTGTGTAATGTTACTTAATTGTGCTTAAAATCTGTATTTCCGTGATAACTAATGATGTTGAGCAACATTTCATGTGCTTATTTATTAGCCATGGATACCTTCTTTTGTGGAGTGTCTGTTCAAACCTTTTGCTCATTTGAAATTAGGTTGTTTTGTTTTCTTATTATTGACTTTTAAAGAGTTTTTAAAAAATCCTAGCTACCAGTCTTTTATCAGATTATGTACTGCAAATATTTTCTTCTAAACTGTGGCTTGCCTCTTCTTAATGTTTCTTTCAAAGAGCAGATGTTTTTAATTTTGATGAAGTACAAATTATTTTTTTTCTTTTTTATGATTCATGCTTTTTGTATCCCTTACAAGAAATCTTTGCCGACCAAGATTGCAAAGACTTTCTCCAATGTTTTACTCTAGCAGTTTTGGAGTTTTAGCTTTTATGTTTAGCTGTATGACTCACTTAAAGTTAATTTTTTGTATGGTGAAAGGTAAAGGTCAAGTTTCATGTTTTTTCAACTAGCTCTCTAGTAGGTACAGTAGCATTTGTGGAAAAACTCTCCTTTCCTTGTTTAACTGCCTTGGCACTTTTGCCTAAAAGCAATCAACCATATGTGTATGAGTCTATTTTGATGTTTGTGTCCTGTTTATTGATCTCTCTGTTTATCCTTAAGTGGCCACTGCAAGCATACATTAATAGCAAGTAACTTGCTGAATTGCTCTCAAAGCTTCACACACAAAGCTCTTAGGCACGACCCACGCCGCTTGGCCGAGGATCCTGGGACCCAGGCACGATCCTCGGCCTCCAGCCCCCATCCAGCCCCCAGCCCCATTCCTCTCCCTCACAGGGACAAAGAAATCACAAAAGGAATTTTAAATATTTGTCAGGCAGAGGAAGTAAGAGAGGAAAAAAGAAATATGATAACGCTTTGCCTGGTAATTCAAGTTAAACTTGGTTTAAAGGCAGGAAAAGAGGGTGGCCTACAGAGCTATGCCTCTGGCCTAAAGAGAAGAGCTGTGTCCTTTTTGAATAAAGCGGGAAACAATCCCATTTTATAATATTGCAATATGACAGTGGCGGTTGGTCCAAAACGTCTATCGCCATGCCTCCTTAAAAACAGCATACATTTTTTTTCACCCAAAAGAACATGTTACTTCATGACTTTTTGCAAAGTGCCAATTTAATTGTTTCGAATTTGGCAGGCACAAAGTTTTTGGAGAAGCTGTTAGCAGGATTTTCTATTTCTCAAAAGTAACTTTTCTGTCAGTAAAATTTCTGCCTTATTAGCGATTTCAACAGGTTTACTCCAGATAGGTTCATCGATAACTCAGCCCCTAGAAATCACTGTGAGATATAATATTAATATCCTTAGTTGATTGACCTTGGGTCTATTTGCCGGGGTACTAATTCTCACTGAAAAAACGTGAAAAATAACGTAAAAACAAATGTGTTCGTGATCATTAAAAAGATATCATCGACATGTTGACTTACCCCCTGGATAAATCTCCCCTCAAAATCAACTAACAAAAGGACATATCCCTGTAGCTTGGACTCTGGAATATGATATAAACTGGAGAAGGACTCCATAAATGCTGAATTCAAGAAAAAGGAAAAATAAAAACAGCAAAATCAGAGAGGAGATTTATGTCCCAGACACACCAGTCTGGACCCCTTCCCCTCACTTGGTCCCGAGTAGCCTAAGAGTCACAGAGGCAGGCTGGCCCGGGTGCCTCCTGCCACAGATGCAGCCAGGAGAGCTACTCAGCAGCGAGTTAGACCTGGGTGCTTACTCAGGCACAGGGACCCAAGCCACAGAGACCCCGCGCGGCACACAAGCAGCTGAGCAATGCCACATACAAAAGGGCCCCAAGGATAAAAGCGACCACAACAGAACTGCTGGACAGAGGGACACACGCTCAATCTAGTCACCGTTCGCTGGACCACCCAAGAGCAAATGGACCTTTCTGGATTGACCCCATCCGGCTCCAGGGTTGGGATATACTAATGGGGAAGAAGCAGAAGAGCCTCATGGAAAGGAAAGGGGCAGGAAGGACAGAACTCCTATAAGACAATATGGGTCTCAGAATAGAAAACGTTATGAAAAGGGGGCATTGACTGAGGGAGAGAAGTTAAACAACTCATAGGAGCTGGGGAGAAAATTCTACACAAAAGCAAACAGAACAGATCAAGATTCCCAGAGAGGGGAGCAGATGTGGCTCAAGCAACTGGGCACCCACCTCCCACATAGGAAGTCCCAGGTTCAGTTACTGGTGCCTCCTAAAGAAGATGAGCAGATGCCACAATGACCAGATACAGCAATCAGCTGACAATACAACCATCAAGGAGCGGAAGTGGCTCAAGTGGTTGGGCATTTTCCTCCCACATGGGAAGTCCCGGGTTCATGTCCTGGTGCCTCCTAAAGAAGACGAGCAGACAACAAGCAGACAGATTAGGGAGCCATCTCAGGGGATGGGGGTGGGGGATAAAATTTTAAAATTTTTAAAAATTAAAAAAAAAGAAAGATTTCCAGAGAAGGAGAAGAAAGGAAGCTTTCTCTTGGAGGTTAAACAACTGTATGCAAAAGGTCTATCTAAAAAAATTCTATCTCATATCCAGGATAAGAATCAGATGAAGAGTTGAGAAAACCTGAACAGGCTAAACATGGGCTACTCTAAAGGTCCAGAATAAGTTGGAACGAGCCTCAAAGAAGAACCTTAACAGAAAGCACTCAACAGTAAAATCTCAGGCAAGAGGGAGAAACTGAACTTCAGAGTTAACACATTGTTTTGGTCTGCAAAGACTGCTGATGCAAAATATCAGAAATGGGTTGGTTTTTATAATGGGGAATTTATTAGGGTAAAAACTTACAGTTCCAATGCTGTGAAAATGTCCAAATCAAGGCATCATCAGAGATGCGGTCTCATGAAGGTTTGCTTCTGGTAGATCCAAGCTTCTGCCATATGACAAGGCAAGATAGTGGCCGATCTCAGGAGCCCTCTCTCTCACATGGCAGTCAAAATGGTGGCTTCCTTTCTCTGTGTGTTTTTGCTTCCAGTTCTCAGTTTATAAAAGACTCCAGCAAGAGGGTGGAGACCCAACCTGGGTCATGCCTCATTGACATAGTCCAATCAGATGTGCTAAAGCCATCTAATCAAAATTACCTCTACTGATTCTAACCAAAAGGCCCCATCTACACTGGGTTTACAGGCACAGGAATGGGTTAGCTTAAGAATATAATTTTCTGGATTCCACAAAAGACAATTCAGGATCCATATGAAAATAATCAGATACTCAAACATCAGCAAAAAACTACAAGCCATACTTAGAAACAAGAAGATATGGCTCAGTCAAGGGAAAAAAATTAAAACTACAGAGGAGACATAAAATTTGGAACAACTAATCAGAGATGTCCAAACAAATATTCTATATCGATTCAAGGAGATGGAAGGAAATATTGATATAAACAAACTAATGGAGGATATATAGCTAAAGGATATTAAAAAGACAATATGTGAACAAAAAGAAAAATTTTAAAGTGTGAAAAGAAACATAGCAGAAATTATGGAAGTGAAGGCACAATTGTTGTATTAGTGATCCAAAGGGGTGCTGATGCAAAGTACCAGAAATCTGTTGGTTTTTATAAAGGGTATTTATCTGAGGTAAAAGCTTACAGTTACAAGGCCCTAAAGAGTCCAACTTGAGGTTCCTTCCTTACCAAATGCTGTTGCCATATGTTGGAGCAAGATCGTGGGTGACATCTGTGGGGACTCAGCCTTCTTCACTCTTAAGGCTCTGTGGGCCCAGCTTCTTCCGATCTCAGCTGTATACTGGCATTGGGCTTGTCTCTCTTCCTAGGGCTCTTTTTTTTTCTGGGTTCAGCTGCTCAGGCCTCTGGCCTTCTTCATTGGCAAACTATCAGGCGAATGGCTCACCTCTCCGGGGCTCCAGGGTCAAGTTCTCTCCTATGCTGTGTCTATGGAGCTCTCTCTATTCCCATGTATCTTCTTCTGTGTATCTGTGTCTACATCTGTGTTCTTAACTGAGCACAGTTTATACAGCCCACCAAGGGGCGAATCAAAGCCCTAATCTTAACACAATCAAGTAAATGTAAAATCCTTGAATTTAACACAACCAAAGCGTATCACACCCAGAGAAACAGACCAATTTACAAACATAATCAAGTATCTTTTTTGGAATTCGTAAACATCAAACTGCCACAATAGTAGAGATTAAAAACATACTATAGGTATACAACAGCAGATGAGTCTAAGCAGAAGAAAGAATCAGTGAACTAGAAGAGAAGGCAACCAAAATAATACAGCCAGAAGAAGAGAGAAAAGAATAGAAAAATCTGAGCAGTGCCTCAGGATTTTAGTGACAACATTATGCATATAAACATACATATAATGGGTATACCAGAAGAAGAGAAAGGAGATGGGGCAGAAAGAACATTTGAGGAAATAATGGCTGAAAACTTCTCAACTCTAATGAAAGACAAAAATATACACATCCAAGAGGGGCAAAACACTCTAAACAGAATAAATCCTAATAGACCTTCTTCAAGGCACATACTACTCAGAATGTCAAATCCAAAGACAAAGAGAGAATTCTGAAAGCAGTAAGAGAAAAATGATTCATCGATACAAGGGATCTTCAATAAGACTAAGTGCCCATTTCTCATCAGAAACCCTAGAGGTAAGAAGGCAGTGGTATGATATATTTAAGGTATCAAATAAGAAAAATTGCCAGTCAAAAATTCCTTATCTGGCAAAACTGTCCTTCAAAAATGTGGGAGACTTTAAAATATTCACAGATAAATAGAAACTGAGAAAGTTCATCAATAAGAGACATGCCCTACAAGATTTACTAAAGGGACACCTGCGGGTTAAAAGGAAAAGACAGGAAAAAATGGTGTGGAGTAGCGTGAAGAAGTGAAGTTTATCAGTAAGGGTAATTAAAAGGGTAAATGCAAAACCCAGTAGCACTGTATTCTCAATAAACAACTCTACTTTTTAATTCCTGTGAGGCAGAATGCAATTAAACAAGAAAAAGGCATATTCACTGTAAGTAGACATGCAAAATATAAAGTGGTAAAGTAGGGCAAAAAAAACATAAAGAGGGGAAACAGAGGGATATGGAAACAGAGAATATGTAGGCTACTGAAGCAAAACTGGTATCTTCAAATTGGTAGGTTATAGATGTGGGTTATATAACATAAACCCCAGTGTAATCATAAAGAAAGTATTTTAAAATATACAGAAACAAAAATGAGGAAGGGATCACTCAGATACCTCGCAAAAGATCAACTATATAGAAAAGGAGATTGCAATAAAGGAAGAGAGGCATAAAAGCAACAACAACAAAAGATATGACATGTCTTTTTACTTCAGAAAAATTGGCTGAAGTAAGAACTGCCTTTATAGTAATAACACTGAATGTCGATGAATTAAACTCCCCAATCAAAAGACACAGATTGGAAGAATGGATACAAAAAGCCTGATCCAACTGCATTTTCTTCACAAGAGACTCACCTTAGACCCGAAGACACAAATAGGTTGAAAGTGAATGGCTGGAAAAAGATACTCCATGCAAATAGTAACCAACAAAGAGCTGGGGTCGCTGTACTAATATCAGACAAAGTAGACATTAAGTCAAAATCTGTTATAAGAGACAAAGGACACAATATATTAATAAAAGGGGCAATCCACCAAGAAGTAATAGCAATCATAAATATTTATGTATTTAATCATGTGGCCCCAAAATACAGAAAGCTAAAGTGGCAAAACTAAAGGGAGAAAAAGATACCTCTACAACAATGGTTGGAGACTTCACTACACCACTTTCATCAATAGATAGATTACCTAGACAGATCAATTAGGAAACAGATAACTTGAGTAATATAAAAAACGAGCCAGACCTAACAGACATATACAGAACATTGCATCCCAAAACAGCAGGATATACATTCTTCTCAAGTGCACATGGATTATTCTCCAGGATAAATAACATGCTATGTCACAAAACAAGTCTCGATAAATTTAAAAAGATGAAATTATGCAAAGCATCTTCTCTGACCATAATGAAATGAAATTGGAAATCAATAACAGGTGGAGGACTGGAAAATCCATAAACATATGGAAGTTAAATAACATCCTCTTAAATAATCAGTGGGTCAAAGAAGAAATTACAAGGGAAATTAATTAATATCTTGAGATAAATGAAAACAAGAACACAACATATGAGTACTTATGTAATGCAGTGAAGGTAGTGCTGAGAGGGAAACTTATAATCCTAAACACTTACATTAAAAAAAGGACAAAGAGCTAAAACCAAAGACCTTCCTGCACACCTGGAGGAACTAGAAAAAGAACAGCAAACTAAACCCAAAGCAAAAAGAAGGAAAGAAATAACAAAAGATTAGAGCAGAAATAAATGAAATTGAGAATTAAAAAAACAGGAGAGATTTAACTAAACCAAGTGTTGGTTATTTGAAAATAATCAATAAAATTGGCAAACCCTTAGCTAGACTGATAAAGGAAATAGAGAAGATGCAAATATGTAAAATTAGAAATGAGGGTGGGGACATTACTACTGGCTCCACAGAAATAAAAAGGATCATAGGATGCGTCTATGGATAACTGCACGCCAACAAACTAGACAACCTAGACGAAATAGACAAATTCCTAGAAATGCACGAACAATCTACATTGACTCTAGAAGAACTAGAAGATTTCAAAAGGTCAATTACAAGTAAAAGGATTGAATCAGTCATCAAAAATTTCCCAAGAAAGAACATCACAGGACCAGATAGCTTCACAGGTGAATTCAACCAAACATTCCAAGAACAATTAATAACAAATCTGTTCAAACTCTTCCAAAAATTGAAGAGGAGGGTTGGAAAACAGATGTAGGTCAACTGGTTATGCATCTGCTTCCCATGTATGAGGTCCTGGGTTCAATACCCCGTACATAACAGCAACAACAACAAAAACTGAAGAGGAGGGAACATTACCTGACTTATTCTATGAGGTCAACAACACCCTAATAGCAAAACCTGATAAAAATACTACAAGAAAAGAAAATTACATACCAATTTCTCTTACGAATATGGATGCAAAAATCTTCAACTAAAGATTAGCAAATCAAATCCAACAGCACATTCAAAGAATTATACACCATAATCAAATGGGATTTATTCCAGTTATTTGAGGGTGATTCAGCATAAGAAAACCAATCAATGTTATATACCACATTAACAAAATGAAGGCAGAATAAAACCACATGATCATCTCAAGTGATGCAGAAAAGGCATTTGACAAAATCCGCATCCTTTCATGACAAAGAACACTTAGGAAATAGGAATCAAAGGAAACTTCCTCAACACAATAAAGAGTATATATGAAAAACCCATTAGTAACATCGCAGTCAAAGGTAAAAGACTGAAAGCTTTCCCTCTAAGATCTTGAACAAGATAAGGATGCCTACTGTCACCATCATTATTCAACATTTTACTGGAAGTTCTAGCCAGAGCAATGACGCAAGAAAAAGAAATAAAAGGCATCCAAATTGGAAAGGAAGAATACTTTCACTGTATTTTCAGATGACATGATCCCACTTATAGAAAATCCTGAAAAATCAGCAACAAAGCTACTAGAACTAATAAGCAAATTCAGTGACATGGCTGGGTACAAGATCAATGCGCAAGACTTGGTAGTGATTCTATACATTAGTAATGAGTAATCCAAGGAGGAAATCAAGGGGGAAAAATCCATTTACAATAGAAACTAAAAGAATCAGATATCTTAGAATAAATTTAACCAAGTTTGTATAGAACTTTTACACAGAAAACTACAAAACTTTGGTAAAAGAAATCAAAGAAGATCTAAATAAATTGAAGAACATTCCAAGCCCATGGATTGGAAGAATAAATATTGTTAAGATGTCAATTCCACCCAAAATGATTTACAGTCAACGCAAACCCAACCAAATTTCCAACTGCTTACTTTGCTAAAATGGAAAACCCAATTATCAAATTTGTTTGGAGGGGCCAAGACCTCTTGAAAAAGAAGAACGAAGTTGAAGTACTCACATTTCCTGATCGTAAACTTGAAACAAAGCTACAATGGTCCAAATAGCATGGGTACTGGCACAAGGGTAGATATTTTTACCAATGGAATTGAGTTGCAAGTTCACAAATATTCCCTCACATTTACGGACAATTGATTTTTTACATGGCTGCCAAGTCCACTCAACTGGGAAAGAATAGTCTCTTTAACAAATGGTGCTGGGAGAACTAAATACCCATATGCAAAAGAATGAAGGAAGATCCCTCTTACACAACATATTGAAAAATTAACTAAAAATGTATCTAAGACTTAAATATAGGACCATAAAACTCCTAGGAGGAAATAAGGAAGCATTTTCAGCATCTTGTGTTAGGTCATGTTTTCTTAGACTTTATACCCAAAGGACAAGCAACAAAAGGAAAAATACATAAAAAGAGATGCCTTCAAAATTATAAACATAATTGTGCATCAAAGGCCTTTATTATGAAAGTGAAAAGACAAACTACTCAATGGGAGAAAATATTTGGAAACCACATATCTGATAAGGGTTTAATATCCAGGATATATAAAGAAATCCTACAACTCAACTATAAAAAGACAAATAACCCAATTTAAAAATGGACACAAGACTTGAATAGATATTTCTCCAGAGAGGATATACAAATAGCTGAAAAGCACATGAAAAGATGCTCAACATCACTAGCTATCAGGGAAATTCAAATCAAAACCACAATGAGGTATCATTTCATATCTATTAGAATGGTTACTATTGACAAAACAGAATATTACAAAATGGAGAAATAGGAACACTGATTCATTGTTGGAGGGAATGTAAAATGGTGCAGCCATTATGGAAGACAGTTTGGCGTTCTTCAGAAAGCTAGGTATAGAATTACCATCTGACCCGGCAATCCTGCTACTAGGTACACACCCAGAAAAATTGAAAGCAGGGACGTGAACAGAATATATGCACACCGGTATCCATAGGGGCATTATTCACATCCGACAAAAGATGGAAGCAACCCAAGTGTCTATCAACCAATGGATAAACAAAAAGTGATATATACATAAAATGGAATAATACTCCACATTAAAAAAGAATGACAATCTGATTCATGAACACCATGGATGAAACTTAATGACATCACGTTGTATGAAATAAGCACGAGACAAAAGAGCAAGCATGATCTCACTGACATGAAACAATTAGAATAAGCAAACTCACAGAGTACAGCGTTACGGAGGCAGGTTTGGGCCAGGTCATGGGGAGTTCATGCTGAAATTATACAGAATTTTTATTTGGATTGATTGTGAAGTTTTGCTAATGGATGGTGGTAGCACGACATTGTGAATGTAATTAACAGCACCAAATTAAAGATGTGAATGTGGTTAAGAAGAATATTTTAGGTCATATATATGTTACTAGAATAAAAATGAAAAGAAAACACATTGGACTGTAGAACACAGTGAATGCTCTTGTAAATGATGGACTATAATTAATAGTACAATTTATAAAAATATTCTTTCATGAATTGTAACAAATGTACCATACTAACGCAAGGCATTCCTAGTAGGGTCATATATGGGAACTCTGTATTTTATATATTTAATGCATGCTATTTCTGTAAACCTACAACTTCTCTAACCAAAAAAATAAATTAAAATTTATCATATCATCAAAAAAGTCCCTGCAGGGAAGCGGCTATGGCTGGATCAGTTGGGCTCCCATCTACCATATGGGAGGCTGTGGGTTCACGTCCCAGGGCCTCCTTGTGAAGGCAGGCTTGCCCACACACTGCAGAGAGCTGCCCAGCCCACAGACGCCACGGAGAGCCAACTCAGCAAGGTGATGCTACACAAAAAGGGGAGACAAGCAAAAACACAGGAGAGCGTGCAGCGAATGGACACAGAGAGTAGACAGCAAGCAAGCCACAAAGGGGGAGGGGAAGTAAAAAATAAATAAACAGACACAGAAGAACAAACAGCGAATGGACACAGAGAGCAGACAGCACACAGAAAGCCACAAAGTGGGGGGGGGGGGGGGGCGGGATAAAAAAAAAGTAAAAAAAAAAAAAAAGACCCTGTAATTTGAAGGAAAAAAAATGTATATAATGTTTAACAATTGTTCACACCAAACAGAGTCTTTGTGGTTTTGCAAAAGAGAAAACATATTTGGCTTTTTCTACTATAGATACTTATCCCTAGCTCTGTTTCTGCATCATTCAATACTTCAAGGCTAACAGAAAATAAAGGTCAAACGAGGAAACTCAGCAAATGGTTTTTGTCTGGCTTCACCGTTTGACCACCAACTGGCAAACACCATAAGAAAACTGCACAGGAGATAAATGATAGGGTAAAAGAACATTTTTGACCATGGGCCCAGGATCTTCCAAAAGAAGCAGGTCCAAGATTTATAGAAAATGATTTGGGAAAGAATTCAAAGAGATGAAAAATCCCAAAATTATTTTTCTATTTAGCTAAAAAGTCTCCCAAGTTTTAACTTAAGATTTGGGGTGGTAACATTTTTTTCTCTCCTGTGTCTGCACTCTTTTCATTTACCCCATAATCTCACTTGTTGTGCTATTCTAGGGAAACCCAAGTAACTAACAAACCTTCATTGCCTGTGTAGTTCATAGCAAACTATTGGCACTTCAGTTTTAAATGAGGTGGAAAATAAGTTATCTGAAACGGGTTTAATTTTTTGATAGACTAGAAACACTTCCTTAATCAAAAGTTAATACTTTTATTAACTGATTCAGTTCCCTTCCTTTAAGAAGTTCTCAATATGTTAATAAAACAGTATGAACTGCAAAACATGTAAGAACCTTTTTTTTTAAAAGCCAAATTCAAGAATGCCAAAGAGATGACAGGTGGCGGGCAAAAGGAGCGCGTCACGCCTATCCTCCGGGGACACACAGATAATTAATCAGATGTAATTTGAAAAAGCAGGTGTTCTCAGGATGGAAGAGACGGTCTGGAGGCCAAGAATGAGATAGAGTGCAGGAGAGAAGAGGGGAATTTTAAAGACTAGGTGTCTAATTTCCCCAAAATGAGGAGGAGGCAAGGCGCAGTCTAGGCTGGTTTCCTTGAGGTTTAGGAACCAAAACGTAAAGGCAAGAAGAAAAACAGGCAGGGTCAAGGACTTTAATTATAGCCGGGTGTTAACTCTCTAAGCATTTGGTCCAATGGTTTGCAATTCTATGTGAAGCTAAAAACAAAGGAACTCGTGCACAAACAAAAGAAGGCAGAAGTAGCCGAGGTCGAAGGGACAGAGCCCCCCTCACCGCCCTTTCCCCAACCCTGCGGTTATTTGCAAAAACCAACGAGGAAGCCAAACGCCTCGTTTTCCAGCGGAAGAAGCAGAGCCGGAAGTGCCCGCTGCGCCGTCCCCGCCCAGAGCCCGACGCCGCGTCTCCACGCAGCGCAGCGCTCCCCGCTGGCCACCAGAGGGCGGCAGGGAGGCTTCGCGCTTTTCTCCCCGGCGCCTGCGCGGGGCCGTCGGCCGGACGCCCGCCGCCGCGACCACCAGGTGGCGCTCCCACCCGCCCTCCACGGACCGGGCAGGGAGGGCGCCGGTCGCCTAGGAAACGGCGTGCGCGGCGGCGGCGCAGCGGCTGGGCCCCGGGCGGGCTGCGGTGCGTGGGCCGCGGAACTGCCCGCGGAGGGGGCGAGCCCGGCACGTCTCCTGCCAGGCCCTGGCCCCCCAGCTCGCCGGAAGGCCTCCGAGCGCCCCTGCCCGCGCCCTCCGCCGCCGGCCCGGCTCCCTGCGGCGCGTCCCCGCGCTCCCGGGACCTCTGCGCCCGGCGCGGGCAGTGGGGGCCTGGCTGACCCGGGAACATAACCCATCTTGCTTTCCGCCCCGCAGTAGAGTCTCCGGACGCGTTGCTCGTTGGTCCTTGTAGGTGCTCCCCCCTCGGAGGCCGGACCTGACCGCGATCAGGTTTGTAGCTCGCGGCGCCTCACAGTTTTCCGAGCACGCAGCGAACAACGCGCGTGCCCTCCGTCGGGGGCTTGGTTCCCTGACTCGTGCCCCAAGGCTCTTCACTTGTAACTCTGACAAGAGGCGGGACAGATGGAGGGGGAGAGCCTAGGGGCCTTGGCCGGGGTCTTGAGACGCGCTGGTGGCGGCGCGGGCCCCGCTTCCCGCAGCGCCGCCGCCGCCGCCGGGCCCGCCCTGGGAGCAGGGCCTCGCGCCTGCGCAGTCTGGCCGGCCTCGCCCACCCGGGAGCTCGCACGTGTCCCTGCGGAGACGGCCCCTCAGCCTCCCACTCCCCAGCCGTGGCTTGGTGTCGCCTCCGGGTCCTGGGTGCTACGACGTCTTTTTAAACGGGGCGCTTGGTTTCTTAATGCCCTGAAGATGTTAAGTACCTTCCTTGTTTCTCGTCCATCCTTTCCCCCATAAATTCCTGCTAGGCAGAGAGTCTTAGGAAGTGGTGAGGAAGTAGGAAAAGATGTCCCCTCTAAGCCAAAGAGGGAAAGATTTGCGTGTGTGTGAAGGAAATGGGGAAGGCTGGGTAGGCGCATGTATTCCGTGTGAGGTCGCTGCCGGTGGATTTCCTCTCTCCACCCTCAAGAACCTTCCCCGGTGGATCCTGTTTAGAGTCACCACTGCTCTTCGAGGTTCAAAGTAGGAGGGGAGAATCCTTTTCTCCTCCAAAGGATGAAGAATGACCTGCATTTCCGTTATCCTCCCGATATTCTTTTGATAGGTAATGCTTTTTTTTTTTTTGGCTGTTCTAAAATGGAAAGACAGCGGGAGTTAGAAAATGTAGTTCACGTTGCGAGGGAAGTTATTACAATATACTGTATTTCAAGCGATTTTTTAGTAGCAATTCAACTCAACTCCAGAACACACACCAAACATTTCATTCCTCAAGAAGGAGGGCAATCAAGAAGACTTGTCGCCCTTGGGAGTTTAAATAGGAGGTGATGGGCTTTATGGACTTACTCTGATTTTTTAGAAAATGAATCAGAATTTAGAAAAAATCAGAGTAGATTGCTCTTTAACAAGGCTTTTGGAAGTCCCGCAGTGTTGTTGTTGTTCTGCAAACACAAGTTTATAGCTAGTTAATGGCAGAGGCAGGACTCCAAGGCTCCCAGCACCCATACAGTGGGTCTTTTAACTACATAATTCTCTCATTCCCTGATGAAGTCTTGTTCAGAACGTTTGTTATTACCGATGCCATTAAGAAACAGCTGCAATTTTATTTAATGCATTTACATAAAAACCAGCAACCAAACATGAGGGCCCGTTTCATACATCCCGAAAGGCCTTCAGGCAGAGCTGACATTCCTCCCATCCCCACAAAGCCATGAAGAGGCGTTCGTGGGGGCGCTGCTGCCTCGGGCTGTGCCTGGGCAGACCCAGAGGAACTGGCCTTTTTTACAGTCTGTAGACATTTCCCAGTAATTCATTTTTCCTCACTCAAGTATTAAGAATGGTATGAGGGAAGCGGACTAGCCCAGTGGATAGGGCGTCCGTCTACCCCATGGGAGGTCTGTAGTTCAAACCCCGGGCCTCCTTGACCCGTGTGGAGCTGGCCCATGCGCAGTGCTGATGCACGCAAGGAGTGCCTTGCCACGCAGGGGTGTCCCCGCGTAGGGGAGCCCCATGTGCAAGGAGTGCACCTGTAAGGAGAGCTGCCCAGCACGAAAGAAAGTGCAGCCTGCCCAGGAATGGCGCCACACACACAAGGAGAGCTGACGCAGCAAGATGACACAACAAAAAGAGACACAGATTCCCATGCTGCTGACAACAACAGAAGCAGACAAAGAACACGCAGCAAATAGACACAGAGAACAGACTACTGGGGTGGGGGAAAGTGGAGAGAAATAAATAAAATAAATCTTTAAAAAAAAAAAAAGAATGGTATGAAATTTAAAAGATATGAATGAATATCCTAAAGAAAGAAAAAGGAAGACTTTATACCCTTCTCCCTTTTCAGATTCCTCTGGAATAAGCAGAATCACAGATGGAGTCCGTGAAATTTTTTCTGATCATTATTGTAGTGTCTGCTCTATGAGGTAGCCAGAGTTAAAATATATTAACAAAGATGATAGTTCTGGGAAACGGACTTGGCCCAGTGGTTAGGGCGTCCGCCTACCACATGGGAGGTCCGCGGTTCAAACCCCGGGCCTCCTTGACCCGTGTGGAGCTGGCCCATGTGCAGTGCCAATGAGCGCAAGGAGTGCCGCGCCACGCGGGGGTGTCCCCCGCGTAGGGGAGCCCCACGCGCAAGGAGTGCACCCGTAAGGAGAGCCGCCCAACGCTAAAGAAAGTGCAGCCTGCCCAGGAATGGCGCCACCCACAGTTCCCGTGCCACTGACAACAACAGAAGCGGACAAAGAAACAAGACACAGCAAATGGACACAGAGAACAGACAACGGGGGGGGGGGGGGGATTAAATAAATAAATAAATCTTTAAAAAAACAAAGATGATAGTTCTGATACAGAGGCATCAAATGCCTTGCCAAAATTTACAGATGGAAACAAATTTACAGATGGAAATCAGAACTACCTGGTTCCCAGTCCTGTCATTAGAATTCTAGACCACTCTGCCCTTTCTACAGAAAAATCTGTAGGTGTTTAAGTTGTGCTGAAGAGCATGACTCAACTGAATCTGTCACCAACAAACTGAAGAGGAGGGACCCGTAGAAGTTCACACAGCCAAGGGCGTTCCAATTGCTGAGAAGCGCATGCAGTTTCTGAGGATTATCATAGAGTGATGAAAACAATTCTTCTGAGAGTCTCCAAGACAAAACTGATGAAGAGCCACCAGCTAAGTTTTGTAAAATTCTTGACAAGGGCCAAGCTTTTAATGTGACTGCCCAGCAGAAATGGCCTTTACTGAGAGCCGATAGCAGTGCCTCTATAAATATGAACTTTGTGAGTTCAATAGCAAATATTTTTCTGATTTAAAGCTACATAAGATCCTGTAAGGATACTGATTCAAATGTGTGTTGAGTATGCAAGCAAAGTTTTTCTACCAACATAGTTCTGATAGAGCATGCCAAGCTACACGAGAATCCCTACATTTGTAAATACTGTGATTGTAAGACAGTAATTTTTGAGAACGTTAGCACATCACAGACATGCATTTTAGTGACTCTCTCTATTGGTGTGAGCAGTGTGATGTACAGTTCTCCTCAAGCAGTGAACTCTAGCTACATTTCCAGGAACACAACTGTGACGAGCAGTACTTGTATCAGTTCCTTGAATGTGAAACAATTGATTCAGAAGACTTGCACAGCCACGTGGTGAATGGGCATACATGTAAATTAATAGAGTTGAGTGATGAGCATCACAAATGAGAACATGGACAGTACAGCCTCTTAAGCAAAATTACCTTTGACAAATGTCAAAACTTTCTTTGTATGTCAAGTATATGGTTTTCGGTGTAGACTTCTTACAAATGTTAGCAGACATGTTGCTATTGAACATACTAAAACTTTTCCCTATGTTTGTGATGACTGTGGGAAAAGCTTTTCAAGTATGCTAGAAAATTGCAAGCATTTAAATTCACATTTATCTGAAGGGATTTATTAATGTCAGTACTGTGAATAGTCAGCAGGACAAACTGAAGATCTCAAAATTCATCTAAATTTCAAGCATTCAGCTGACTTACCTCATAAATATAGTGACTGATGAGGCTTGGAAATGAAAGGGAATTAATAAGTCCTTTAGTTAACCTGCATTATGTCGATATAAAATAGTAAATTCAATTTTTCTTGAAGATCTTAAAATGGATGATTTTAAACATGAGAATTGCCTTTAACAAGTATGGATTTTTTAAAAAATAGCCTGATTTTCCTGTCATTGGCACATTTTTCAGTATATAATTGCATCTCAAACATGGTATTTTCAATTGCAGGGTAGTTGGTAGTCTTAACCACTCTTGGTGACTGTTATCCTGTTACTTGGATGTGCCCCGATTTCATGAATTGATAAGAAACCTGTATTGAAGAAACTATACTACAATTTTCCTTACATACACATAGGTGCCATTAAGCTTTTCATTTTTTTAAACACGAGACAAGCTCAGTTTTTGGTGATAAAGCACTTTCGTATCAAGGAAATGCAATGCAATATGCACTCCGGCCTACTGATACTACCTTTAGTAAGAACCTAGGCTCTCCTTTCACAGTCCCCACCAGTTAGGAGCCCCAAGGCAATCAGCGGACCCTCCATGCGCTTTTTGTTGTATTTTTAAAATATGTATTTGTTATCCTCCATATTCTTTTCATCTTCGTCTCCCCGCTCCCCTCCCCCTCCCGGGCTTCTGCACAGGCACTGGCTCGCCACGTGGGCGCTCGTGTGGGCACTCGGCTCGCCATGTGGGCACTCGGCTCACCACGCGGGCACTCGGCTCGCCACGCGGGCACTCGGCTCGCCACGCGGGCACCCGTATGGGCACTCGGCTCGCCACGCGGGCACCCGTATGGGCACTCTGCTATGTGGGCACTGCTTCCTGCGCAGGCACACTTTCTCTTCCTTTTTTTTTTTTCACCAAGAGGCCCCAGGTATGAACCCAGGTCCTGCCATGTGGAAGGCAGAGGCCTTATCCCTTGAGCCGCATCCGTTTCCCTCCATATTCTTTTCATACCACTGGGAGGCTGGTATTGTATGAAGAGAAGATCCAGTTTTCTTGGCAGTTTAGTTTTTTGTTTGTTTTTTTATTCGCACATTATTTTTTTAGCCCCTGTCTGTGTTGAGTTAGGTTGAGGGAAGGGAGCAGGAAGGATCTGGTATGGGAGCAGACAATTTTTAAAAATAACATTTCATAACTCATTCCTAACCCATTGACTTAGTTTTTAGTATCATACAACTGTAGAATTGTACCCATACTTCTGATGTCAAATCAAATCATTTATTCAATAAGAAAAGCCACCGAAGTCTTACTATAGCATTAGGAAGGTCTAGGAGGTAAAGGGTTGCTGGCATGTTATTGTCTAAATTATTTTTGATAATAGTAAATTAGTCTTAGCTTCTGAAATAGTATCAAGAAGATAGAATTATGAATATCATTGACCTTAAATTTAACAAATGCTGCTGCCAACAAAGTTATCGTCCAGGTATTTTGATACACTGAAAAAGACCAATTGATGATCTTTGTTTTTCCACTTCGAAAATCACAAAACCCATCATTTGTAGCTCGACTATTTTGTCATATATGGATAGCTGTGTTACTAGAAACTACCATTCCATCTGATTATAACATTCCAGGTAGGGCGGCTGGTAAAAGGTTTCTTTTAACTGTTTAAATTGAAAGAGAACCTTCCAGCCCCCACCCTCTAGTTCTGTAAGTTTCTTGTAGAAATAAAAACTTAGGCTTTTATTAGCCCAAGGTCACATAACCAGTTATAGCGGACAGGCCTGGAATCCAGGTTAATCGGCTCCCAGTCTAGTGATGTTTCCATTACACCATGTTGCCTGAAGCTAAGCTTTGTCCTTGGGGGGTTCATGACCGCTTCAAGCCCTTGGTTATTCTGTTTCCATTCTTTTTCTATTCATATCCAGTGTCAGGAATTTGATTTTCAGGATACAAACCTTAATGAAATAATACCTTGGTGCTTTTTTAAAAAAAGTTCTGTGTTTTACCTCTTTATATTTGATTATGCATTGTGGATCAAATAAAAAAGATCGTAAAAACAAAAACAACAAAAAAGATTATAATACAGTTACTCCAAGGACATATATCCAAATTTTAAAGAACTATATTATTTATTTTGATGAGTCTACTGGTTGATGCCACATCCCACTGGCCAGTAAAAAAGCTTCTGTGACATGGTTTTCACCAAAAAAAAAAAAAAAAAAGCCATTAGGGACTTCTAGATATTAAGTCAGGATCCTGAGATGCAGGAAAGTATACACTCTGCATTTTATTGGTAATTTTGCAGAGTCAAGCAAAGCACTGTGGGATAACAGTACATTCAAAGAAGATGGCTATTCTGTGTCCTTTTTCCCCACGTAGCCCTTTACTTTTCACCGAGAAGCATTAGGGGGATATTTTTAAAAACATTACGGAATCAACTCTGGAAAGGCTGGAGAACTGAGCCTTCCAAACCCAGCAGCTCCACCCTCACCTCCCGGCACAATGTGTTACAGAGTGCCCTCTGACAGAGTTGGGAGAGGAAAAACACACGGGCACACAAGAGAGGCCACAGTCTGAGCAAAGAGTTCCATTGCCTTACCCCACGGTCTTGCTAAGTTTTTGAAGTTGCTCATACTTTTTTTAAAGTTCTTCTAGAGTATGCCTCTTTCTTCCTGTCAGTCTGAGTAGGAATCTTACCTCTTTTATATTTTATAACCAAGAGCCAGGTAAAGTGCCAGGCACAGAGCAGGCAATCAATAGACGCTTGCTGTTACTGACAGGCAGAGGAGGTGTTGTTCGTCAGGAATTTTTCTAAGTGAAACCTTCTTGTAAGATAATCACACTTAACTTTGTGAATGTTTTTCTAGGATTTTCACCCTTTGCTGGGATGGAATCCTCTAGGTGGTCAGGAACTGTAAATCCTTGTAAATCTGTATGAATGCCCCCATTGTTTGTAGTACATTACCAAATGCAAAAGTACATTCTGAGCTACTGTCCTGAGCTCACTGCAAAACTGTAACCTTAAGCAGGCCATCCAAACTGGCTTGCTAATTTTCTTGAAAGTGTGTGCCACAATGAATCTTAATATTGTTTATCCATAAACCATTTGTGCTTAATGGATCCACATTTTCTCTCATATTTAATTAAAGTCCTTTGCAATGAGCTACACTTAGAGCATTTAAAATATAAAAGCCAGGTAACTGAGGTAATTGACAAGATGAGGTCATTTTCCCTCCAGCACCAGATGGGTGCCCCAGCTGGAGACTGAAACACCTGCTCTCTCCCATGTGACTCAGACAGAAAATTAGAGATTAATGTTGACATTTGGTTTAACTTTTAAGTAAGATCCTTTATAGTTTAAAATGGTTGTTAAATAGTAAGTTATTTTAAAATGAAACATTTGTCAGCATGTTATCATTTTATGTAACAGCCAAGTTATAAATTCTAGTTCTAAAGTAGAAAATAATATAAAAATCAACTGCATCAGAAAGAAAAGAAACCATTTTTTCCTTAGATGATAAATTTCTCTGAACTTTGATGGTATAACGATGACACATCTTGATATGTAGTTCATGGAATTCTCAATACTTTCATATCTGAAATATTACTTAATATGTTACCTAATATATCACTTGAATATATTACCCTCTTTTTGCTGTGCTATCTGGGTGCTTTTCTGTTTAAAGTGTTATAGTGTATTTGCATTTACATATACTCAAATGTGTTAACGTAGAGAGAGATATTTGCTAGAAAAGAAAAGTTTCACACAAGTACACTGAGCTTCACTGGAGGTCTGGATGTGTGAGAAGTGTGTCTACAGAGACAACACGTGTTTCTGTTTCAAGGAGATTTTTCACTGTGGATTTGGATGATCTCTGCAGATTGCTGAGTATCTAACTGAGTCAGTAATCCAAATCAATGACGATGATTGACAAAAACGAACCTCATGGATCAATCTGTTCACATATCATTGTACCTGACAGCGGGCAGACATCCTCTGCTTTGTAGTTCCCTGGAATTTGAAGACACATGCTCTGGAGCTATAACTGGAGGGAAAGAGGGAGGAGTGTAATACTTACCAGGGTCCTGGTATATTGCACCGCCTTGAAGGTCAGGCTCTATGCTAGGTGCCTTTTTTTTCAAATTAAATTGTCTTTAAAAAAAATACAAAGATCACCAAAAATGTTATATTTAAAAATATAAGAGGTTCCCACATACCCCACACCCCACTCCCCCACTCCTCCTATATCAACAACCTCTTTCATCATTGTGGCACATTCATTGCATTTGGTGAATACATTTTGGAGCACTGCTGCACTGCATGGATTATAGTTTACATTGTAGTTTACAGTTTCCCTCAGTACATTCAGTGGGTTATGGCAGGGATAGATAATGTCTAGCATCTGTCTCTGCAATATCATTGAGGACAACTCCAAGTTATGCTAGGTGCTTTTAATATTAGTTTATTTAAGCCTTACAGCACCTCTTAGAGTGAAATAATTATTCTTGCTTTACAGATGACAAAACTGAAGCTCAAAAAGTTTGTTACCAACTCTAGTTACGTGGATAATAGGTATTGGATCTAGAATTAGCACATAAGTTTGCCTGATTTATTTATCCATCCACTCATTTTATTTGACAGGGATTTATCTATTGTGCTAGGTGGGGGAATACAGTAATGAATGAGAATTATATCATCTCTACTCTCATGGAGTTTACAGCCATTTAAACACAAAATTACAAAGGTTTAGTTCTTTTCGTCATACCAGACTACTAATACATTGATTGAAGGTTAGGCACTTTTCTTTTGAGGTTAGTGGGAATTAAAAGATAAAAAAGAAGTTAAGGTTGTAATATAATCCAAAAAGATACACACTAGTACCCAAACTAAATCCTGTCTTACTATAAAGATCTGTGAGTGATGGGCCATGATTCTCTCATTAAAAATATTATTTTGATAATTTTTTATTATTAGGTACAAAAGAAATTAATAGCTGATCATCAGTTATTGTGAATAATAATACAATATTCATTATTATTACTTATATTTGTAAACCTCTTAACCATTTATAAAATAATATGTGCCTTTATCTGTAATTCATAAAAACCTGGCCAAACCTGGTTCTTTTGGATCCTAGTTCTCCCTCTTGGTCTTCATGGAAAGTTATGGTTTTGTTTTATTTTGTTTTAATTAAAAAATATTCATAGACAT
Source organism: Dasypus novemcinctus (assembly GCF_030445035.2). Lineage (NCBI taxonomy): Eukaryota > Metazoa > Chordata > Mammalia > Cingulata > Dasypodidae > Dasypus > Dasypus novemcinctus. The sequence goes on from NC_080682.1 coordinate 119,755,490, forward strand.
TTATTCACCTGCTGCCATGCACAGAAAACTCTGCCAGACACTGTGGAAAAATAAAATGATTGGAAAGGTTCAAGTCTTTGCCCTTAGAAAGATGGGGACAACAGATGTAAGCGTATAACATATAAATGGATAACACAAGGGAGCCAGTCTCTTAGGAAGTTTCTGGGGAGGGGGGAAAACTGAACCAGGCTAAATGGGAAACACAGCAGACTCAAGAATCAAACTGATTTACGATGTTCCAGCGTTGTGGTGGAGATTAGGTCTGGAGAAATGGGAACGCGCTGCAAAGAAAAAGCAGTTTCAAATTAAATCCACTGGTGCCTTTATCTTGAGTAAACACAAGTAGAGTGGCAAAGAGGGAATTTGTCTACTGTGCCTATTTGTTTCTTTTCTAAACAGGTACATTTCTTAACAGATAACCAGCACAATGGAAAGCACGGCAAAAACAAATAAAAGGCAGGTACAAGATGGACCGCCCAAAGAATTCAAATTGCCTCCCAGTGAAGCACTTCTAGACTATCAGTAAGTTTAGATGCTGAAATCCCAAAGTTCTCATATGTAAATGGCAATTAGGTTAAGACTCACACAGCTCCGAATGGAAAACAAAGCACTCAAGGGCTGCCAAGGGAGGAGGGAGGCATAAATGCACTCTTGGTCTACCTGTATATTTTTAAAACTTTTTAAAACTGAGTATAACCTTTCCCGAGTATCAGCTGTGAAACAGCATCCATTTCCAAGGATTTGGCTCCCTCTCTCCCTCCATTTATCGTTTGCACTCCCCTGTGTACACAACAGCTGGCTGGTTTTTCCTCTTCAGATACAACCCAGAGTGGTTGGTATACATTTATAGCCGTGATGAAGAGGAAGTTTCCCTTCTTTACTGAAGAATTTGCATTATCCCCAACTCTCATTATCCCTAAATAGCTGCAGATCAAATCCAAGTGAATTAGAAAGGATTATTTTCAATAATAAGAACATTTTTTAATGTCTCATTCCCAGGAGCTGGAGATGAAACTAGAGGGGATACCTATTCTACTTTATGTTTTATTCCAGCTACTAGATAGAATAAGCCCTTTGAGAGCTTTTGATCCTCAACTTCTGATACAGGGTAGGAGTTTTAATGTATAATTCTTCAAAAATGAATGCATCAGTGTTAAGTCTTTTTCCACCAATAAGACTGAAACAAACTTCATGCACTTAATAAGTATTTGGGTGTTTACCAAGTATAAGGCAAGTGCTGGCTATTGGTGTAGGCAGTAAACTATCACGTGCTCCCTGCCCTGGCGAAGCATGATAAACAGACGTGAAACAACCAATTCAAACTGTAATTAAGAAGTGTAGAGCGCTGCGGGGCAGCATAGTACAAGGGCCAGACCTCGGCGGAGGGCTCAGGGAAGGCTGGTCTGTGGGAGTGACGGGAGAGCTGGTGTCTGGGAGAGGAAAGCTATTCTGGAGGATTAGGGCGATGGTGAGACTGGCTTTTGGAAAAAGTGCTGGTGAGAAAAAGCTTATCCTCGTCCAGGACCCGAGTGAAGGCAGAATGAAGGGGCGAGGGCCAGAGCAGAACCTGGTGAGGAAGGCGGGGCCTGCAGAGCACCTGGGATTCGGGAATGAGAGGCCCCTGATTAGAGGAGACAGGGTTGAAAGTGGGGGCTCTCATGGTGGCGACTAGGTTTTTGTTTAAAGGAATTGTTCTTAGAAGTTTTTAAATTTTTTTATCTTCCCCCCTCCCCCCAAGATGGCTTCCTTGTGTGTTTGCTTGTTTTTGTTGTTGTTTTTTTCTTCTTACCTGCTTGTTGTCTGTTTGTTTTTATTTAGGAGGCACTGGAACCAAACCTGGGACCTCCCGTGTGGGAGGCGGGCACCCAACCACTGGAGCCACATCGGCTCCCAGGAATTGTTTTTAACACTTGGAAAATCTGCTCCTTGAGAGATTCCATAGTTATCTCTATGTTCTTTTTAGAAGGCAGTGAGTAAAAGGGTCAGAACACAAAGCCCGCAACATCCGTTGGAAGGGGGCTTTTAACAAAGTCTTTTTTCTACCTGAGATGGCAATTAGTAATAACGAGATCCTCCTCACACTCGTTTCTCATGTAACCGAGAACCTCCCTCATCCTGTCTCCCTCATCTGGTCTTGGATGGACCCTGTGAACACGACCTGGTCCCTAATTTGCTCCCTCAGCTTAGAGTGACGGCCTCCTGTTAGAGCTGTTTCAGTCTCTGTGGGTCAACCAGAAGCCAGCCTCCCTCTCTGTCACAGAAGTTTACAAAGCCGCAGACATTTGTAAATTCTCATGACCCAGTGCAAGCTACAGACTGAACATCCCAGGCTTCTGTTCTTTTCCCTTTGCTGAAACTCAATAAAATAATCTCCTGTACCGCAGTGGCCGAGGCCTTGCTCTACCAGGTTCTCTGTTAGTGACAGTAATGCATTCCCTGTGCTCCTGGATGAAGGAACTTTTGTCACATGACACACATACAAGAAGCGCCACGCCCTCTGAGGAAGGATGGTTCAGGGGTCCCCTAGCAGCGTCTTAACTTCCTCATATACTTTTCCACCCTTTAATGGAACAGTGAACACATAGCATAGCAGGTAGTTGGTTAATGACTCTTTTTTTTTTTTTTAAGATTTTTAAAAAATTTATTTCTCTCCCCTTCTCTACTCCCCTCCCCCGAGTCATCTGCTCTCTGTGTCCATTCACTGTGTCTTCTTCTGTGTCCACTTGTATTCTTGTCAGAGGCACCCAGAATCTGTGTCTCTTTTTGTTGCGTCACCTTGCTGCATCAGCTCTCTGTGTGTGCAGCGCTATTCCTGGGCAGGCTTCGCGCTGGGCGGCTCTCCTAACGGGGCGCACTCCTTGCACATGGGGCTCCCCTACGGGGGAGGGGGACACCCCTGCGTGGCAGGGCACTCCTTGCACACATCAGCACTGTGCATGGGCCAGCTCATTACACGGGTCAGGAGGCCCTGGATTTGAACCTTGGACCTCCCATGTGGTAGGCGGACACCCTATCCATTGGGCCAAGTCTGCTTCCCCTCTTTTTTTCTTTTGAAGTACTGGGCTGGTGATTGAACCCGGGACCTCATATGTAGGAAGCAGGAGCTCAACTGCTTGAGCTACATCCGTTCCCCAATTAATGACTTTTGAGCAATTGGACTTCTTTTGTATTATACAATTTGTATGGATGGGTCTTTGGGGATTTTTATTTTTTATGGAAAGGGTGTTCTGGAATATTTGAGGTGAGGGGGAATATATGAAGGGTAATTTCTGCTTGGTTCTCCCTCCGCTAACGGGAGAACTCCTTGAAGACGGGGACTGTGTCTGAGTCCTCTTTGCATCTCTAGGATCCAGCACAGCCTGGGAAAGAGTGAGTTCAGGGTTTCTTTGTTGAGTAAATGTTGTTGAATCTTATCAGAGAGCAAAATCACACTCATGAAAGCAATAAGATATTTTTGCTTATGAATTTAGGAAATACATATTTTTAAAAAAAATTTATTGTGGTAGCATATATGTCGCATAAAATTTCCCCTTTTTAACCACTTTCAAGTGTACAATTCAGTGGTATTCATTTTATTCACTATGTTGTGCTACTATTACCACCATCTGTTACCAAAACTTTTCCATCACTCCAAACAGAAACTATGTACCTGTTAAGCAGTAACTCCTTATTCTCCACCCCCACACCTGGTCATCTGCCGTTTACTCTCTGTCTCTGTGACTCTGCATGTTCTAACTATTTCATAGACATGAAATCATACAACATTTGTCCTTTTGTGCCTGTCTTATTTTACTCAATATGATGTCCTCACGTTGTGTATGTATTCAAACTGTAAAAAATACATTACTTTTTACAGCTGAATAATATCTTTCATATTTATATGTATAATTATCACATTTTGCTTATCCATTCAATGTTGATTGACACTTTCGTTGTTTTCGCCTTTTGGCTATCATAAATCATGCCATGAACATGGGCATACAAAATATCTTTTCGAATCCCTGCTTTTATTTTTGGGGGTAAATACCTGGAAATGGAGTTGCTTGGTCATGTGGTAATTCTATACTTAAAGGAAAGGAATTTTTTAAACTACTAATGCTCAGTGATGGAATGGCTACCATAAAACAGATGCTTTTTAAGCCTCTGGTGAGAGTATAAATTGTTCAAATATCCTGAAAGCTTCAGCAGTAGTAATAAGAAATATACTGAAGTTGTGCCCTTCGATGAGATAATCCAATATATATAGGAGTCTATCCCAAGGAAATAAGATCATTGAACTTCAGTGGTTGTTTATGAAGAGCTGATCCTGCCAATGTTAAATCTATAAAGTGACCATCTCTGAATAATGGTGAGTTTTATTTTCCATTTAATACTTGCTTTTCCCTCAGTTTTAAAATGATGATTATGGATATCAATATAGAAACAGGTGTGGATGTGGGTATGAGTAAATATATAGATAAAATTACAGATTTTTTTTAAAGTCAGGTTTATGGGTCTTCAGAATTTTCATGAAGCCTGGAGGGGGAAAGTTGACCTATTATTTTATAACATTTTAATAATACTGATAGGGAAGGGAAAAGGTGCTATATTACTAACACTTTAATAATATCACTCTGCTTGGGCATAGTGCTGTATACCTTTCAAACCAGAAATAAAACAAAATAGAGTTACGATGGCGAAGAGATTGTCCAGAGGTCTTAGCAAATCTCAGCCAGGTGCCACGAACTGCCGAAGTGCCCGCAGAGCCCCCGCAACCGTGTTCTTCAGAACCCTAAGGACGTCAGACGCCCTAAACAACCAGAGATCAGGAACCGCTCATAAACTCTCTAACCTACAGGGCGACTGGAGGGCCCCAAATCCACCAACCACAGACAACTCACCTCTTCCTTTAAAGCCCTTGCCCGGAAGTGCCAAGCGGCACAGCAACTCATGATGCTGCGTGGTTCTGTGGTCCCCTAATTGCAATTCCAAGACTCCAAGTAAACGCCTGTGTCGCCTTGCAGCTTATTTTATTTCTCAGTTGATGCAATTGATGCTCACTTTATTTCTCAGTTGACGCAATTGATGCTCACTTTAGCATCGATTATCTCATTGGCTAATCCTCCCACTCGCCTCAGCATTAATATGGCATGTGGGATACTGGGATACTGAGCAGGTGGGGAGATATGACAAGGGAAAATGGAACAGTGAGGCTTGAACTCCCCCCCAGAGTTCTGGAGTGAAGCTTCGTTTGCTTCCTGCTAAATCCACCTCTGTAGGAGGCCTGATGTGAATTCCAGGGCAGAGGCTCAGCTAGAGTAAACCTGTAACCGCCCATGAGCCCCACAGAGATGCAGATGAAGCCACCAAGACAGCCGGGGCTTCTCTCAAGTCCCCGTGAGCCCCGATGTCGCCTCAGGGGATCATCCTGAGGGGCCCAGGGCAGAATGAACGCCAGGCAAAGTCCTGGCTGTTGGGCCCTGACTGCACCCAGGTGGGCAGGGCAGGGGCGATGGCAGCGAATACGTAGACAGGATGTAGCAAATAAAAATGCAGGATGCCCAGTTCAATTTGATTTCAGAGAAACAAGGAAAAATGTTTAGTATAAGTATGTCTCCTGCAATATTTGGGACAAACCTATATTTTTAAAAGTGTCGATTGGTTATTTGAAGTGGAAATTTACCTGGTGTCCCGTATTTTATCTGTCAGACCGCCTTCTGAGGCCTCCAGGTCCATCATCACACGCTCAGTCACAACAAGGAAGGCTCTGGGCTGACGCTGGGGCCCGCTCCCCAGCCGCCCCTCCAGGGACTCGGGAACGCAGTCTCAGCCGAAGGAGATGGAATACTGAAGGCTGATCTGCCTGCTGCACCCCTGCAGAGAAACAGCATTACCATGTTCACAATTGCAGACATTCTCAGTAATTAGCCCACGGTCTTTTCAGAAAATTCTCATTTATAATACTGTTTTTCTCCTTGAACATGGAAGGTAGAGAAGGGACCCCTTCGAAAGCTTTGCCCCTCTAAGTACTAGGGAAGCAGTGGAAGATGGCTTTACTTATCTGCAGCCTCACTGCTTGCTGCTGAGTGGAGACCACACTGTCGGTCCCGCCCCGCTCATTTACTGTCCATCTCATAGCCTCTTTCCCCACAGCATTTATCACAATGGGTCATTGTGTGTCTATGTACTTCTTTTTTGTTTAGTAAGATGTAAACTGGAGGGCGAGGCTCATGCAGTCTGGTCTGCAGCTGTATCTCTAATGCCTAATACAGTGGTTGGCACGAGTAGCTGCTCATGCAGGAGGTGTTGCATGGATGATGGCATGAAAGGCAACATCGATCCATTTAAATTACAGAATTTTGGAACTGAAAAGGAACCTTAGAGATCATCTACCTCAAACTTCTTATTTATAGGAGAGTAAGCCAAGGCCTGAGTAGGTTAAGTGTCCTAGGCAATTAGTGGAGAACCAGGATTAAAATCCAAGTTTCGTAGTACCTAAACAGAGCTTTTTTTGCCACTAGAGGATTTGCTTGTTTTATTTTTATGTTGAAACTTTTTGGCATTTGGAAGGAAGGTTTATTTTTCTCTCTGCCAAGTATACAATGTTACAAAAGTAAATGATATGTTGGGGGAAAGGGCTGAGTGTGTAAGATAGATTCAACTGAAATTTATGAAGCACTTAAGCTGGAAACATTCACATATGATTTCCTATTTTAATCCTTACAATACTATGTAGAGCCAGGTATTATGTCCATTTACAAGCTTGGAAATTGAGGCCCAGAGAACTGTCTTGCCCAAGATCATATAGGTATGAAGTGGTAGGGGCAAGTTTGAAAACCAGTTTCTCACTCTCTAACCTCATCTTCTGTTCACTGCATCACAGAGGTACTATATATTTGTGTATTAGTCAGCCAAAGGGGTGCTGATGCAAAATACGAGACATTGGTTAGTTTTTATAAAGGGTATTTATTTGGGGTAGAAGCTTACAGTTACCAGGCCATAAAGTGTAACTTACTTCCCTCACCAAAGTCTACTGCCTCATGTAGGAGCAAGATGGCTGCTGACATCTGTGAGCCATCAGGCTTCCTGGGTTCCTCTCTTTCCAGGGCTCATTTCTCTCCAGGCTCAGCCCCTCTGTTTTCTCCACAAGGTCAGCTGTAGACTATGAGGTTCTCTAGGCCTTGCCTCTCTCCACAAGGCCAGCTGTGGACTATCAGGCAACTGGCCCTGTCTCTCTCCCTGGGGCTTGATTCTCTCTGGGCTCAGTTGCTCTGCTCCTCTGTGTGCTGACTTCCTGGGCTCCAGCTCAAAACTCCAGCATCAAAACTCCAACTAACTCCTCTGCTCTGCATGTAGTTTATCTGTGAGTCCCCACCCACCAACGGGGCAGGGACTCAAGACTCATGTCCTACTGATGTGGCCCAATCAAAGCCCTAATCATAATTTAATCATTCCCAGGTACAGAACAGTTTACAAATGTAATCCAATATCTATTTTTGGAATTCATATTCCATATCAAACTGCTACAATTTGTTGCTTTGTTTTGTTTTTAATTGAGGCAAGATTGAAGCCTTATAATTTAACATTATAAGATCTACTAGGTAAAAGTGACAGATATTATTAGCATGTCAAATAGCTATCAGATGGCCTATAGTAAAGCCTTTCTGCATTTTTCTAGTTTTCTTTTATACCTAACAAATGCCCAACAAATACCTTTGAGTGTAAAGAAATGTATATGTTCTAGGAAGGAGGCTTTTAATATTTGTATAGGAGGTGGTATACTAACCAACTTTACAGCATGTCAACTTTACTGAAGTATTTCAGGAGGATGTGGTTGCCCTTATAAAGTACTGTATTAGTCAGCCAAAGGGGTACTGATGCAAAATACCAGAAATGGGTTGGTTTCTATAAAGGGTATTTATTTGGGGTGGGAGCTTACACTTACCGGGTCATAAAGTGTAAGTAACTTCCCTCACTAGTCTTTTGCCACCGGTTGAAGCAAGATGGCTCCCAACATCTGCCAGGGTTCAGGCTTCCTGGGTTCCTCTCTTCCTCGGGCTTGCTCCTCTCTAGGCTCAGGGTTCCACTCTTCCTGGGACCTGCTTCTCTTTCCTCTGTGAGCTTACTTCCCGGAGCTCTAGCTTAAGATATCAGCATCAAACTCCAACATGAAAAACCCTCCAACTCTGTCCTTTGCCATGTCTTTTATCTGTGAGTCCCCCTCCTTGGACTCAACACCCTACTGACATGGCCCAATCAAAGCCCTAATCATAATTTAATCACGCCCATGTATAGAATAGTTTACAAACATACTCCAATATCTATTTTTGGAATTCATGTCTTTATCAAACTGCTACAAGAACAGTCTTTTTTGTTTGTCAGTTTTGTCTGAATGCTTTTAGAATTCTAGGAAGCATGTTTTTTGTGTGCCTTTTCCTAGGTTTTCCTTAAGCTGAATTATTTATAGATGATTAGAAAGTTAAAAAAGTATGACTATAGCATATGAATAGGGATTAATGTTAAAAAAACAACAACTTGAAGTTGTCTCCCCAATATGTATTTTAGTAAATATATTCAGAAACACAGACTCACTTAGGAAAATCTCTTATCCCTAAATGAGTTTTAATAGTGTATTTAATAATTTATTTTAATTTTCTTAATTTAATGTAATTTTAAAAATTTTGTCTCATTATTTCCTAAGATAATTAGTTATAACAAATCTTATCTCTGTTTATTCTCAGCCGTCAAATAAAGGAAAATGCTATAGAACGATTCATGATTCAAATAAAAAAACTTAGAGAAAAGAACCAAAAGTATCATGAAAGAGTGAGTATTAAATTTAGAGCCTGTATCTAGTCATTAAGCATATATACACATGCTTTAAAAAGTTGCGAATTGTGAAAAGTTCTCCAGGAAACTGTCGTCGATGCTTGGAATTGATTTGTTTGCAATCTGTTTAAGCCTTTGTACATGTAAGGCAACAGGGTACTGCTTTTCCCGTATTAATTATAATGACAAAGGAAATCAGCTTGAATTACGTTATTTATATCATAAGGACACTTAATTTTACATTCAAGATTTTGAAGCTTTAAACACATGTTCATCTTTTGACTTCTTGTTTAACCAAATGGTAAAACACTGGTTCTCTAATTTTAATCTCTGTATCTTCTTTCTTTTAGATTTTCAGGGTTGGCATATGAAAATGCCATTTGAAAAGTACAATCTCAGTTGTTAAAATGACTTATTGTATGGTTAAAATCAGATTAAAATGAATAGCAGAAGGTTGATCAGGACTAAAGACCAACAAGAATAAAGCTTAGAAGTAGTAAATCATAATTAACACAACTTACCTTGAAAGCATCTCAGAAATGAGAAATTAAATACATTTATTTTATTTGGAACCCCAAACTCACACAGTTAACTGTTTTATTTGGCTTTTGTCTAAAAGGACTATACCTACAAATTTTAGTGGAATCTGGGGTCAGAGGCCTGCATTTGCATCCCGGCCCCTCAACCTATTGCTAATATCATCTTGAGCAAAACCACTACGAGCCTCAATTTCTCTCTTGTAAAATGGAGGTTCTTGTCGACCCCATAGGACTCTTTTGATTATTTATTCAATGAATACTTATTGGACAAGACAAACCCTGGTGGTGTTATAACTGTGACCCTGACACTGTCACTCTCCGCAAGGACTGGTCATGTCTGACCAAAGCAGACACTCAGGTCCGCAGAGCGGAGTAGGAAGGGGAAGTCTGGCCTGGGGCTTGGCCACAGGCTCTATGGTGAGATCCAGAGCCTGAAAGAGGAGTGAGCTGCCATCGGGCCAGCGCACATCCCCAGAGGTCAGCACAGGGACTCCTCAGTTAGGCCGTGGTTTTGGCAAGTACAGCAGATCAGGACTGATGAATCCCTTTCTCCATTAGCCCATCAATCGGAGTCAGAAACAATCAAAGTTTTCTACGAGGATTAGTTCAAGAATGAGGCAGGCCTAAGCCTGCTCTTGGGGGCATTAGGGGATCCAGCAGTGAAGAGCATGGACAGGCAGACTCTAGCTCCGACTGTGTGTATCTGGACATCATTTCTTTGCATTCATGATGCTCCCAGCCCAGTTTAAGCTACCATTATTACTTACACATCCCTTCCCAGACGGCCCATTTTCCAACAAGAATTACTCTTTGAATGCTGTGAAGTGTTCAGGGCTTAAAACACTTCATTGCTTCCTATTGCATAAAAAAGAAAATCCATAGGCCTACCTAAGACCCTTAAGGACCAGCAAAACTTGACCCTGCTGATCTTTCCAACCTTGTTTCCTCATACTCAATCCTTTCCTTTCCACCACTTCTTTCAACTCTTAGAAAAACCAACCTCTTTCTTGTTCTTGTTCTTGTTGGGTAAAGACCCAAGCAGTTTCCTCACCCTGAAACACCCGTCTCTTGCTTAGCTCCTTTTCATTCCCCCAGTCTAAACTGGAATGCTGTACAAAAATAAGCTCTATAGACAGCAACAATAAAACCTTATCTTTGTTTCTCTGGAAAGGCCCAACTTGAGTAGGTACTCAACAAATATTTGCTGAGTTGATTCACACTAACGCCAGTGGAAGAAAAAAAAATCGAGGTCACCGATATTTAATTGCTACATTAAATGTGACCCATTAGCCACATATTTTTTTTCTCTTCAATTATGTCAACATCAGAGATGCTTTCCTTCCTTCCTAGGAATACTTAATCTCTTCCTGTGTATATTTAATCTTGCTTGGATTATCACCCCGTTTATTGCCTTTCTTTCTTCCTGTGTGCATTCCGTGCCCGCTCTCCTCATCGGGCGTTCCAGGGCTCTCTGTGTGCACTTCCTCACCTCCCATTCATTCTTTCACTCCTGCCATTTCACCACACCTGCTCTAGCAAAGGGATCAAGGGCCAATTTGCCAGGTGCAAGGACTCTTTCTAGTGCTCTCTTTATGCCTCATCCCTTCAGTGGTCGATAATATAGATGCTCACTTCATCGGGAAACTCTCTTCCTCTCTGGTTTCCAGGATGCCACTCTCCTTTATTTTTCCACCTACTTCTCAGACCATTTCTTCTTGCTTTTCATTCTTGGCTCTTTTCCTGAACTCTCAGCTTACGTGTGGTGTTTACCAGGGTGCTGATATCAATCTTTTTCTCTGACTGTAGACTCTGAGTTTTATTTCACTTACCACCATGGCTTCAACTACTGTCCATATGGTGATAATTCTGATATCTATGTGATAAAATTTCACAATACTCTACACCAAAACAAGTAAATACACAAATTAGTGAAATCCGAATCAAGTCTCTAGGTTAGTTAATAACATTGTACCCATGTTAGTTTCCTACTTTATTAATAATATACTATGGTTATATAAGGTATTATCATTGGGGAAAGCTGATTAAATAATAGATGGGAATTCTCTGTATTATTTTGGCAGCTTCTTAATTTATTCTTGTGAGTCTTAAAAGTTAAAAAGATGAAACCCATGACATGGACTTTTAACAAGCAAAATCTTTTTTTAATAGCTTATTTACAGAATATCCTTTTTCTAAATTTTATGTGATAACTACCTCAAAAAATAATTATTGACTTTACTTGTAGGTTAAACATATATTCTTTATTTATTTATTTTTAATTTATTTCTCTCCCCTTCTGCCCTCCCCCCCCAGTTGTCTGCTCTCTGTGTCCATTCAATGTGTGTTCTTCTGTGACTGCTTCTATCCTTATTAGCGGCACTAGGAATCTGTGTTTCTTTTTGTTGCATCATCTTGTGTCATCTCTCCATGTGTGTGGCGCCACTCCTGGGCAGGCTGCACTTTTTTTCGCGCTGGGCAGCTCTCCTTATGGGGCGCACTCCTTGCGTGTGGGGCTCCCCTACGTGGGGGACACCCCTGCATGACATGGTACTCCTTGCGCACATCAGCACTGCACATGGGCCAGCTCCACACGGGTCAAGGAGGCCCGGGGTTTGAACCACGGACCTCCCATGTGGTAGGCGGACGCCCTATCCATTGGGCCAAGTCCGCTTCCCTAAACATATATTCTTTAACACACTGGAAGATATATCTAGCTATATTTTACTTCAGAATATTGCTTAAAATAATATTTCAGACATAGTGAATTTTGTAACATCTTGTCAGATACTTTCTCTTTCCATTTGAAATTCACTTGGGATTTGGGAAGTTTAAAATAGCTGTTATTAAGTGTTATTAAATGCCAAGAATTTAGTAATGTTTATGCAACATTTAACAACATCTTTAAGACATGTAATGCTATTTTAATTTACAAATGAAAAATCACATGTTGAAATAGTCATTGTGACCAAAATTTGATTTAAGAGGACTTGATTCACTTATTTTTGTCATAATGTTTATTTATAAATATGCCAAAATGTCACAATACTTTGTAATCATTTTCATTGTAAGCAATCAAATTATCTTTTAAAGAGATTTATAAAATAAGACTAAAGTCTTTTGAATTTACTTCTATATTTAGTACTTCTGGACCTATTCATCCTTTTGTATATATACACACAGACAGATTTCCATTGGAATCATTTTCTTTCTGTTTGCAAGACTTTCTTAAATATTATGCTAAGTGTAGAAAGTAAAGGAAAATTCCTTTGTGTAGTATACATCTTTCTTTATGAGTTGTATATAAGTAGTTTTAAATTATCACTGTCTTTGCAAATATGAGTCAGAATTGAATTTAGATGCCATTATTGCCTTCCTAAAATTGGCTAACATACATCATATCAGATAAAGATTTGTGTAATATTCAATCCTAATTGACAAAAGAATCTTCCACTTCTACAAATATAACTGGAAAAGCCCATATTTGGAAAAAGTGTTAGCAGTGGAATAGTTTGGCAAGGGTATTTCCATTATTATTATTAAAGTTTTTACAAATATTTTGTTTAAAAGAATGTATCCTCAACCAAAATAATTCAATTTTCAAATAAACAAAACATAGATCGATTTCATTCAAGTAAATGGAATAGCTGATGATTTGGTAAAGAATAATAAATTGTTAATTGAAATTTTATTCGGAGATTATTGTAGATTCATATGCAGTTGTAAGAATTAACACAGAGAGATCTTATATACCCATTATTCAGTTTCCCATATTACCAAACTGTGGTATAACATCACGACCAGGATACTATTGACAATACGTGATAGAGTTAAGATGCAGAACATTTCCATCACCACAGGGGTCCCTCATGATGCTCATTCCTCCAGACCCCACTTCCTCCTTAACTGCTGGCAACCATTAATCTCTTGTAGATAATCTGTTATTTCTAGAATGTTAAATAGATGGAGTTATACAGTAAGTACTCTATTGGGAATGACTTTTTTTATTCAGCATAATTCTCTGGAGATTCATCCAGGTTGTTTCATGTATCGCTAGTTTGTTCCTTTTTATTGTCAACTGGTATTCCAGGGTATGAATGTACCATAGTTTGATTAAGCATTAACCCTTTGGAGGGTATCTGGGTTGCTTCCAGCTTTCTACTATTATGAATAAAGCTGCCATAAATATTTGTGTGAATTTCTCTTCATTTCTTCATTTCTCTAGGATAAATGGTGTGTCGTATGGCAGTTGCATTTTAATTTTTTAAGTAACTATCAAACTGGCTATACATTTTACATTCTAACCAGCAATATTAGATCGAACCAGTTTTTCTACTTCCTCATCATTTGGTGTTGTCATTAGTTTTATTTTAGCCATTCTGATAGATGTGTAGTGTTATCACATTGTGGCTTTAATTTGCATTTCCCTAATGACTAATGACATTGAGCACCTTGTTTTGTGCTTATTTGTCATCTGTATATCCTCTTTGGTGATACTTCTCTTCATGTCTTTTGGTCATTCTCTAATTAGATTGTTTTCCTAATTGGAATTTGATAGTTCTTTATATATTCTAGGTACTAGTTGTTAATATATATGGTTTGCAAATATTTTCACACAGTCTGTAGCTTGTTGTTTTACTCTCATTTGCAGAGCAAAGGGTTTTAATTTTAATGAAGTCCAATTTAACAGTTTTTACTTTTATGGATCATGCTTTTGGTGTCACATTTAAGAACTCTTTGCCTAACCCTAGAGGCCAAAAATTTTCTCATATGTTTTTTTCCTGAAAGTTTTATAGTTTTACATTTTACATTTAAGTCACGGTCCATTTTGAATTAATTCTTACATAAGGCACGAGACTTAGATTGAGGTTTATTTTTATGCATATGGATCTCCATTTGCTCTAGCACCATGAGTTGAAAAGGCTATTTTTCCTGCATGGAATAGCTATTACACTTTTGTGAACTACCAGTTGGGCATATTTGTTTAGGTCTATATCTGGGTTCTCTCGTGTCTGTCCTTCCACTAATACCACATGGTCTTGATTACTGAAGCAATACAATTGTATTGAAATTGGAGAGTATATTAGTCAGCCAAAGGGGTGCTGATGTAAAATACCAGAAATTGGTTGGTTTTTATAAAGGGTATTTATTTATAAGTTACTTCCCTCACCAAAGTCTATTTTCACATGTTGGAGCAAGATGGCTGCCAATGGCTATGAGGGTTCAGGCTTCCTGGGTTCCTCCCTTCCTGGGGCTTCCTTCTCTTTCCTCTGTGTGCTTACTTCTTGGGGCTTCAGCTTAAGGCTTCAGCATCAAACTCCAACATCAAAACTCCAACATCAAAAACCCTCAACTCTGTCCTTTGCCATGCCTTTTATCTGTAAGTCCCCACCCACCAAGGAATGGGTACTCAACACCCTAATGACATGGTCCAATCAGAGCCCTAATCGTAACTTTAATCATGCCCAGGTACGGACTAGATTACAAACATAATCTAATATCTATTTTTTGGAATTCATAACCATATCAAACTGATTTTTCTTACTTTATTCTTTTTCAAAATTATTTTAGCTATCTTAGTCCCTTTGTTTTCCTGTATACATTTTAGAATAATCTCATCTATAGCTACAAACAAAAATCTTGTTGGAATTTTTATAAGAAGAGCATTAAACCTGTATATCAATTTGTAGAAAACTGACATCCTTACTATACTGAGTCTTCCAATCCATAAACACAATATATTTCTCCATTTATTTAGATCTTTGCTTTCCTTGCGTTTTGTAGTTTTCAACATACAAGTCCTGAATGTACTTTGTAAGATATTTTTACTGAGTATAGGCCTCTGGGTTGACAATTCTTCTCTTTCAGTGTTTGAAAAATAATGTACCATTTCCTTCTGGCTTCTACATTTTCTGATGAAAAATATACTGACATTCAAATTGTTTTTCACCTAATGATGAGGTGTTATTTTTCTCTGACTTCCATTAAGATTTTTTCTTGTCTTTAGTTCTCAGAAGTTTAATTAATTGTGTCTTGGCATGAATTGCTTTGCGTTTGTCTTGTTTGGGGTTTGCTCAGCTTCTTGAATCTGTAGGTTTGTCTCTTGCCAAATCTGGGAAGCATTATTTCTTTGAGTACTTTTTCATCCCTAACATCTTTCTTCTCTCCTGGACTGCAGTGATGCGAATGTTAGATATTTGGTTATAGTTCCACACTCTCTGACACTCTGTTCATATTTTCTTTTTCTTTTTCACTCTATTTCCTCTCTGTTGTTCAGATTGATTGGGTAGTTCCTATTTTTTATCTTCCACTTTTTCTGATTCTTTTCTTTGTCCCCTCCATCCTGCTGTTGCACTATTCACTAAGCTCTTTATTTTAGTTATTGCATTTTTGAATTCTAAAATTTCCTTTTGTTCTTATTTATATATTCTCTTTGATTGCTGAGAGTTTCCAAGGCTTTCCTGAAGCTTTCTATTTTTCATTTGCTTCAAGTGTGTTCATAATTGTTCATAGAATCATTTTTTAAAAGATTTATTTTATTTGTTTCTCTCCCTTTGCCCCCCCGCCCCAGTTGTTTGCTTTCTGCGTCTGTTCGCTGTGTGTTCTTCTGTGTCCACTTGCATTCTTGTCAGTGGCACTGGGAATCTGTGTCTCTTTTTATTTTGTCATCTTGCTGCATCAGCTCTCCATGTGTGTGGCACCATTCCTGGTTGGGCTGTGCTTTTCTCACGGGGCGGCTCTCCTTGAGGGGTACACTCCTTGCATGTGGGTCTCCCCTACACGGGGGACACCCCTGCATGGCACGGCACTCTTTGCATGCGGCAGCACTGCTCACGGGCCAGCTCACCACACAGGTCAGGAGGCCCTGGGTTTGAACCCTGGACCGCCCATGCGGTAGGCAGATGCTCTATCAGTTGAGCCAAATCCACTTCCCAATGGAAGCATTTTTCTCATGGCTGCCTGGTAATCTTTGTCAAATAATTTCAGCATCTCATATTGATGCTGGCATCTGTTGATTGACTTTTTCATTCAGTTTGAGATCTTCCTGGTTCTTGGTATGACAAGTGATTTTTGATTGACTCCTGGACATTTTTGTATTCTGTAATGAAACTCTGGCTCTTATTTACACCCCTCTTTTTCAGCTGGCTTTTTTGGACACTGCTCTGACAGGAAAGATGAGGAAGGATGCACCTTGTTATTGCCAAGTGGAGGTAGACGCCTAGGTTCCCACTCAGCTTCCATCGACACCCAGCTTACTGCTGGGAGTGGTGGGGGGAGTTTTGCGCACTGCTTTGTCTCCCCTGCCACCGTAATGGGAGTGGCCCCATTACCTCTGAGCTGTGGTGAAGTCCTGACTCTCCACTAGGCCTCCTGTGGTACAGTCCTGGCAGGTAGGGAGAAGGTCGCCTAGTTCCTGCCAGATTGGGCTGAAAGTCCAGGCTGAGAGGTTTGTTACCAGCATGGATAAAAGTTCTGGCTCCATATGAGGCTTTCTCGGGCTCTGCTCAAGTGGGGATTCCAGAACACCTCACTACAGCCTTCTAGTGTCTAGGAGCCCCACTTGGCCTTTGCTGGTGTGGGTTGGGGTGGGGCTGCAGCCCAATTTGTGCTGTTTGACTGAAGTAGATTGGTTAGAGTCTAGAAGTTTTCCAGCTTGCCAGGTTGCCCCTCTTCTGACCCTTTAGCTAGAGAGAACAGGCTTTCATTGGGGCTTTTTATGTCTGCACCCATTGGCATTTCCCAATTGCCAGCTTTGTCAGCTCTATGTCTGCAATATATGAGTCAAAACAAAAACAAAACAAAGAAACACAACCTAATTCACCACTGTGTTCTTCCTTGAGTCCTGAGGTCTCTAGCCAATCTGTCTTCTCTCCACCATTCAGAGTTTTCTGATGGTTGTTTTAAAAATAATGACCAGGGTTTTTAGTTGTACATAGCAGGAAAAATAGTGGAAAGTACATCATTCCATCATCCTGGAAGAAGTCAAATTGATTTCATTTTTTAATTTTAATTACAGACCAAAATGTCATTATATTTTTAAGGGAGATATAAATCATATACCATAAAGTTCATTCTTTATGTGTACTATTCAGTGTTTTTTAGTATATTCACAAAGTTGTACAAACATCACCAATATTGAATTCCAGAATATTTGCATCACCCTCAAATGAAATGCTGTACCTATTAGCCGTCAATACCAATTCCTCTCTTCCCCTGTCCCCTGACAACCGCTCATCTACTTTCTGACTCTATGGATTTGCCTATTCTAGACATTGAATATAAATGGAATCATGCAATATGTGGCCTTGATGTCTGCCTTCTTTCACTTAACATAATGTTTTCCATTTTCATCCATGTTGTAGAATTAACTATTGCATTCCTTTTTATGAATGAATAATATGCCATTGTATGGGTTTACCACATTTTGTTTATATATTCATCTGTTGATGGACACAGGTTTGTTTCTACCATTTGGCTGTTATGAATAATGTAGCATTGAGCATTCCTGTACAAGTTTTACACATCTTTCATTAAATTTATCACTTACTATTTTATTCTTTTTGGTGCTGTTGTAAATGGAATTGTTTTCTTAATTTCACGTTCAGATTGTTCATTGCTACTATATAGAAATACAACTAATTTTTGTCTTGTATTCTGCATACTTGCTGAACTCATTTAATAGCTCTAACATGTTTTTAATCATCATACTTAGCGGTGAAAGACTGGATGCTTTCCCAAGAAGAGGAACAAGACAAGATGTCTACTCTCGCCACTTCTATTCAGTATTGTACTGGAGGGTCTAGCCTGGGCAGCTAAGCAAGATAAAGAAATAAAAGGCAAACAGACTGGAAAGGAAGAAGTCTCTATTTCCTGATGTCATGACCTTAAATATAGAAAATTTTAAGGAATCCACTAAAAACTATTAAAGTTAATAAATGAGTCCAGCAAGGTTACAGAATATAAGCTCAGTATACAAAAATCAACTGTATTTCTATACACTTACAATGAAAATTCCAAAAGTGAAATTAAAAAACGATTCCATTTACAAGCATAAAAAAGAATAAAATTATTTAGAAATATATTTAACAGAAGAAGTATAAAACTTATACTCTGAAAACTAGAAAACACTACTGATAGAAATTTTTAAAGATCTAAATAATTGGAAAAATATTCCATGTTCAGGATCAGAAGACTTAACGTTATTGAGATGACAATATTCCCAAAACTGATCTACAGATTCAACACAATCTGGATCGGAATTCCAGCTAACTTCCTTGTAGAAATTGACAAGCTCATTTAAAAAGTTACACAGAATTTCAAAGAGCCCAAAATAGCCAAAGCAATCTTGAAAAAGAACAAAATTGGAGCACAAGCTCTTCCCAATTTGAAAACTCACTGCAAAGCTACAGTAATAAAAAAGATGAGGTGCTTGCATAAGGACCAGCATACCACTCAACGGAATACAGTTGAGAGTCCAGAAATAATCCTATACATCTATGGTCAGCTGATTTTTTAAAAAAGATTTATTTATTTCTCCTCACCCACTCATTATTTGCACTCGCTGTGTCTATTCATCCTCCTTGTTTCCTTAGGAGGCATGGGAAACTGAACCCAGGACCTCCGATGTGGGAGGGAGGCGCTTAATTGCTTGAGCCACCTCCACTCCCTGCTTTGTTGTGTCTCTCATTACGTTTTTCCTCATGTCTCTTGTTGCATCATCTTGTATTTCTATACATTTGCCCCTGCCCATCACACCAGCTCGCTGTCTTCTTTAGGAGGCACCAGGAACTGAACTAGGGACTTCCTATATGGTAGGCAGGAGCCCAGTTGGTTGAGCCACATCTGCTTCCTGTCAACTGATTTTTGACAAGAATGCCAAAAACATTCAAGGGAGGAAGAATAGTGTTTTCAAGAAATGATGCTGGGATAACTGGATAGCCAGGCGGACCCTAACCCATACCTCATATAAAAATGAACTCAAAATGATCAGAGGCCTAAATGTAAACGCTAAAACCATAAAACTCATAGAAGAAAACAGGTGGTGTTTTAGTTTCCTAAACTAAAACTTAAGCTACTAAAAAAACAACAACCAAAAAACAACCTATGGATTAGCTTAAACAATGGGAAATTATCGGCTCATTGTTTTGAGTCTAGGAAAATAAAAAATCAAGGCATCAGCAAGGCGATGCTTTCGCCCAGAAGGCTGGGGTGGTCTGCGCTGGCTGCCGGGACCCTCGGTCCTGGGATTTTCCGTCACCCGGCAGTGACATGGCAGCCTCTTCTCCTTCTTCTTCTGGTTCTGCTGACTTCCGGCTTCTGGCTGCTCCCCGAGGCTTCTCTCTGACTTACCCTCTGCTTATAAAGGACTCCGGTAATCTGGATTAAAACCCCACCTGAGTCAGTTGAGTCACACCTTAACTGATGTATATCTTGAAGAGATCTTATTTACCATGGTTCCACACCCACTAGAACGCAAACCAAGACCAAAAACATGTACAAAGTGGGGTGCACAGTTCAGTGCACATCAAAGTGGAACCTTCGTAACTCTGGATTTGATTATGGTTTCTAAGATATGACACCAGAAGCAGAAGCAACTATAGAAAAAAATAGCTAAAAGGGACTTTATCAAAATTAAAAACTTTTGTACACCAAAGGATACTATCAAGAGAGTGAAGAGACAACTAACAGAATGGGAGAAAATAATTGCTAACCATATCTGATAAGGGTTTAATATCTAAAATATATAAAGAACTGTTACAATTCAATAAATACAACCACATTTTAAAAAATGAGCAAAGGACTTCAATAGACTTTTCCCCAAAGAAAAGATACAAATGGTCAATATGCACATGAAAAGATGGTCAGTGTTATAAGCCATTAGGAAAATGTAAATCAAACCCACAATAAGATAGTACCTCATATCTACAAGGATGGCTAGAATCAAAAAGTCAGATAGTAATAAATTTTGTCCAGGATGTGGAAAAGACAGAACCATCATTTACTGCTGGTGGGAATGGAAAATTGTGCAGCTGCTTTGGAAAACGATCTTTCCAGTTCCTCAAGCAAGTAAACATAGAATTACCATATGACCCAGTAATTCTACTCTTACAATACACCCTAGAGAAATGAAAACCTGTGTTCACACAGAAACTTGCAAATGAATGCTTATAGCAGCATTATTCATAGTATCCAAAAGATAGAACTGACGCAAATGTCCATCGACTGACAACTAGATAAGCAAAACGTGGTATATTGCTAGAGTTGAACTTAATTCGGTCATAAAAAGGAATGAAGTACTGATCCATGCTACAACAGGGACGAGCCTTGAAAGCGTCACTCAAAGTGAAGAAGCCAGTCACAAAGTCAGCATAATGCTTGATTCCATCCTGCGAAATGCCTAGAACAGGGACATCTACAGAGACGGAAGATAGGTGAGCGGTGGCCTGGGGCTGGGGGGCCTGTGAGAACAGGAGGGGATGGCAAGCGGGTGGGCTTGCTTTCAGAGTTGATGAAAGTGTCCCAAAACGAGTGTAGTGATGGCTGCAAATATCTGTGAACATACTAAAAGCCATGGACGTGTATGCTGTAAATGGGCTAAATTTAAAAGATAAACAACAAATAATACACAAAGTATGTACAGCTTTTGTTATTGAAACAAAAGGAAGAGAGGAAGGGAGAAGGGAGGGAGGGAAAACCCTGTGGAGTTTAACAAACTAGTTCCTATGTTGCTAAACAGTTTTAGGAAATTAAGTTTTCAGCCCTCAAGTTTAGGGTTTACTAAAGCTAAGTAGTAAATTTAAAAGCTTTAGTAAGCCATAGGATTCTCAATTCATCCAAAATGTGTGTTTTCACATTGTTTACAAGAGCCCTCCTACTCGAGGTGCTGCCTGTGGCCCCGCAGGCTTGGCCTCGACTGGAGCTGGACAAATGCAGAATTACAGGCCCCACCCAGCCCTGCTGCACCAGAAGCTGCATTTTAGCAAGAGCCCCAGGTGCTTGGTATACACGTTCAAGTTTGAGAAGCACCAGCCTAGAGGGTCAATTTTGGGAAAGAAAATTCTCTTTTAGGGTAGAATATCCAAGTTAAACTACATAAATATAACATAAAATATGTTGAAAAAGTTAGAGTACATGGAAATTTAAGTTATAAGAAAAAGGAAATAACTTTGAAAAGCAGTTGTGGCATTAGTATGGAAAAAGTGGCCATGATGGCTGATGGGTGCGGGGAATGGGAGGAGGAGATGAGATGTGGAGGCATTTTCAGGACTTGGAGTTGTCCTGGGTGGTGCTGCAGGGACAATTACCGGACATTGTATGTCCTCCCATGGCCCACTGGATGGAAAGCGGGAGAGTGTGGGCTATGGTGTGGACCACTGGCCATGGGGTGCAGCGATGCCCAGAGATGTACTCACCAGACACAATGGATGTGTCATGGTGATGGGGGAGAGTGTTGCTGTGGGGGAAGTGGTGGGGTGGGGGCGGTGGGGGTGAATGGGGACCTCATATTTTTTGAATGTAATATTTTTTTAAAAATGAGTAAAAAAAAAAAGAAAAGCAGTATTAACATATTTTAAGTGTATATATTTTACTAGGTTTAGGAAATTGAAGGAGAGATGCCAGGGAAATGGACTATGTAGCTTAAATGGAGCCTAAGAAAATGACAAGGAAATATTAATGTCACACACATTAGAATATCTCTAAGTATACACAGAAAGATAGAAAACAAGGCAAGAATAAACTTATTTAAAATTGTTTAAATAAGAAGCTTAGAAATATGGATGGGATATTCACAGGAGGAACTGAGTTCATATTTCAAGTGTGAAGTGTTAGAATGGTGAGTAATCATGATCTGAGAAGAAGGGAATGAAAGTCATAAATGTAAGCTCCACAAGAGCAGGACTTTTTGTCTGCTTTGTGCACTGATACATTCCTGGTTCCTTAAAGACTGCCTGGCACATAGTAGTTGCCCAATAAATATTGACTAACTGAATGCTAGAGAAGAACTGGATTAGTGGGAGGTTCAAGATAGAGTTGGACTCAGATACGACCTTTCTACACATGCCTCTTCTGTTACTTTTACCAGACCTGTGGTTGGCACTGGGGTTGGTGTATGCTCAGGAGACCTGAATCTCTGGACGGTCCACGTGACAGCCAGGCTCTAAGCCTCAGCAGACTTGCAACTCCTACCCTCTGGTTTATTGGACTTACCCCAGCCTGCTAACAGGGAGGTGAAGAAGGTCAACCAGCACACCAGGGAGCCAAGCGTGCCTACAACTGCAAGCAGGAGAACTCTATCCATCATCCATGTGGAATCTAAGCCCTCTCTTAATGTAGAGGGGGAGTGGACACCATCACCCCAGGGTCCACAGGATGGAGGAATAGAGTATGGATTAGAGTGGACTTCTGATATTCTACTCTGGAACTATTGTGATTAGTAATGGAAGAAATTGTAGCATTGATGTGGAGAAAGTAGCCATGGTAGCTGCTGAGGGTAGGGAGAGGGAAGAAGAGATATGATGAGGGGGCATTTTCGGGATTTGGAGTTGTCCAGGGTGGTGCTGCAGGGACAGACGCTGGACATTGTGTGTCCTGCCGTGGCACACTGGGTGGACTGGGAGAGAGTGTAGACTACACTATAGACCACTGTCCATGTGGTGCAGCAGTGCTCCAGAATTTATTCACCAGGTGCAGTGAATGTGCCACGATGATGGAAGAGGTTGTTGATGTGGGAGAAGTGGGGTGAGGGGGCTGGGGGTGTATGAGACCTCATATTTTTTTAATGTAACATTTAAAAGAAAATAAGAAGGAAAAAAAAATTGAATCTAAGATCTAACTTTAATTTTCATCCACTCTATGACAGGGTGATAGACTGGTAGACTGATACTGCAATTTTTAAAATGTAACATTCTATCCAACAGTTACTGTCTTGTTTATTTATTCCACTCCCTTCATTGTTTTTGCACTTACTGTCTGCTTTCTGGGTCCATTTGCTGTGTGTTCTTCTGTGTCTGCTTGTCTTCTCTTTAGGAGGCATCAGGAACCGATTCTGGGACCTTCTGGATTGGGAGAGAGGGGCTCAGTCTCTTGCGTCGACCTCAGCTCCTTTGTCTGCTGTGTCTCTTATTATCTCTGTTCTGTGACTCTTTTTGTCGCATCATCTTGCTGCGCCGGCTCTCTGTGCAGGCCAGCACTCCTGCGTGGGCCAGCTCACCACACGGGCCAGCTTGCCTTCACCAGGAGGCCCTGGGAATTGAACCGTGGACCTCCTATATGGTAGACGGGAGCCCAATTGCTTGAGTCACATCTGCTTCCCCAACAGTTACTGTTTTGATGAGTTTAATTTTAATCTATAAACTTATAGAGATATTATTGTATAACTTGCTTCATTAAATATTTCCTTCTCACTCTGTAAGCCTCAATGTGTGTTCTGTTTTGAGGACAAGCAATGTAAGTAGCTCAACTTACTGTTGATTTTCCTGACAGAATAAACGCTTAAAGGATGAACAGATATGGCACATACGGAACCTGCTAAAGGAACTGAGTGAAGAGAAATCAGAGGAAGTAAAAGTTGTAACAAGAGAGGAAGTTGAAGAAGCAATGAAGGAAAAATGGCAGTTTGAAAGGGACCAGGAAAAAAATTTGAAAGGTGATTTGGAACTTAGAAAATTATCATTAAGCTGTACCAAATTATTAGTTAAATGTAGTAATATTTTTGCCTCTTCATTTGTTGAAACTGCTGTGGACATATTTCAAATGACATCGTCACCCTCAAACACATGTAGGTAAATGGGCAGGAGGGTAAGGCAGTGATTAAACCAGGGCAGGCAAAAGCCGTCTGGCTCTCCATAGCGGGCAGTTTCCTATGAGGCACCACTCTGAGCTTCTCTGGCTTCTCTCCTCATGGTGGACATTTGCTCTTCTTCTTGAGAAATTTTCTTGTTTGGTGACGTCATTGGCTTCAGGCTTGGTTTAGATTTGGGAATGATAAAGTGCATGTAACCATGACACTCTGGAGAAATGAGGGATTCGAGATGGGAAAGGGGGACTTTGGAGGACATGGGTAGAAATGATGCTCTGGTCATGGGCTTAGAACCACTGTGGTCCTGAGGGCAAGCCAGGCACGGTTTTGACCCACGCTATTTCTATTCCTATTACTTCATTCTAAACTTGCTGCTAAAACTTCTAAAAGCCATTTTTGCCAGAAACTCTTTAAATACTATCCTCTGCTAGAAAGCTGGAAAACATGGGAAAGAGACTTTATTTTTTTAAGGATGTATTTATTTACTTATTTCTCTCCCCTTCCCCACCCCGGTTGTCTGTTCTCTGTGTCTATTTGCTGCGTCTTCTTTGTCCTCTTCTGTTGTTGTCAGCAGCACGGGAATCTGTCTTTCTTTTTGTTGCGTCATCTTGCTGCATCAGCTCTCCGTGTGTGCAGCACCATTCCTGAGCAGGCTGCACTTTCTTTCGCGCCAGGCGGCTCTCCTTACGGGGCGCACTCCTTGCACGTGGGACTCCCCTATGCGGGGGGGGGGGGGGGACATCCCTGCGTGGCACAAGGTGCATCAGCGCTGTCCGTGGGCCAGCTCCACACGGGTCAAGGAGGCCTGGGGTTTGAACCGCGGACCTCCCATGTGGTAGACGGACGCCCTAACCACTGGGCCAAGTCGGCCGCCAGGGAAAGAGACTTTAGTTCTACAAGCAAGCGGTACTTGGAAGCCGAGAGGACTAGATTTTCTCAAATTTCTCCAAGTTTTTCAAAATGCCTTCCTACCTAAGCCCTTTACACAGAGCAGGCATTCAATAGACATTTGCTGTTTTGAACAGAATTGTTTCCAAGACCAAATGCCAACGGGCAAACTTTGGTTTTAGAGGGCTCCAAAACTGTTCCTCTAAGCCTGCTCCTAACCAAGGCTCCTTATTGGCAGTGGGGACTCACAAGGTGGTAGATATGACACAAGAAGGACGAGTTCTTCTTGTGTCTGGAGGGAATGCATTAATAAGTCCCCTGAGGTGGCAGCGAGGCCCAAAGGGTGCTCAGGTGCTCCGTCGACGCCTCCCAAGAGGAGAGGCCCGTTGGTGGAGCTGAGCGTGCGCAGGGTTTGGGTGGAGCCTGGGGGGTGTCACGTACAGCCAGTGGAGTGGGGGCTCAGCGCAGCGGAGGCGGGCCGGGCGCCTGCAGTGCTC
Source organism: Dasypus novemcinctus (assembly GCF_030445035.2). NCBI lineage: Eukaryota > Metazoa > Chordata > Mammalia > Cingulata > Dasypodidae > Dasypus > Dasypus novemcinctus. The sequence continues at coordinate 119,781,019 of NC_080682.1, forward strand.
CACGGGAGAAGGAGGCCGGCAGGCCCTGGCAGAGAGGGAAAGGAGAGACTACGGTGTCTGCAAAGAATTCCTGAGCAGCTGTTAGGAATCATTTGGTTTGTGCAGCTGCAGTAGCAGCTTCACTTGGCAGCTTGCCCCAAGGCAGAATTCCAGACCTGCTGAATCAGAATCTGCATTTTGGCAAGATCCCAGGGGAATCCTATGCACTGTAAGGTTTGAGAAAGCACTTTTTTCCTTTTTCCCCGGCTTTCAGTCAGGACCCTTGAAGCTGTAAGGGTGACAATCCTAACTCAGTTTATCCTGTGCATCGAAGGGATATTAAATTTTCAAATGTACCCAAACCACAGAAAGAGCAGGATGTTGCTGACCTGACTCAGGGCCTCACACGCTGCCAGGTCGCAGGTTCTTTTCTCTTTTTTCTTAATTTCTTTTTCTTGCATTTATTAAGGGATTTTAAAAACAAGTTATCTTGTTTACATCTTGGAAAAAGACAGGTCCAGGGTCCTTCTAGACCTCTGGACTGAAAACAGCCCTTTGGCCTGATTGAAATGCCTCAGTCACTCAAGAAACATTTACTAGAGATCAAGTAACTGCCAGGCTCCAAGCCAAGGGCTGGATTTACAGAGAAGAGTGAGGCACCGCCCTGCCCTCAAGGAGCTCTCAAACAAGTGGTTCTGTAGTGGGTCAGACAACCAGAGATTAGTGTATTTGCCTTTTTCTAATGCTACCTTTTCCAGAATACTCAGCAACATGATATAAAAGCACATTTAGCAAGGGTGTCAGGGCAAAATGAACGTTTATATGGGTGAGATGGCTCAGTATTTGTATGTATTTAACTGGGGGCATATTTTACATATTTTTCACTCTTCAATCTTAATAGGGGGTGGGGAACATATTATTATAACTTCATTTCACACAAGGACCACCCAAACAAATAAATGTTAGATCACTTAATTAAACAACAGACTTATAAAAATGGTTGTGGTTCTATTATGCTGGGTTTCTCCAGCTTAGGGAACAAAATAAAATACCATTTGCTCTCAAAAAAAAAAAAAAAAAAAAAAAATGGTTGTGGGCGATGGACTTGGCCCAGCGGTTAGGGCATCCGTCTACCACATGGGAGGTCCGCGGTTCAAACCCCGGGCCTCCTTGACCCGTGTGGAGCTGGCCCATGCGCAGTGCTGATGCGCGCAAGGAGTGCCGTGCCATGCAGGGGTGTCCCCCGCGTAGGGGAGCCCCACGCGCAAGGAGTGCGCCCCATAAGGAGAGCCGCCAAGCGCGAAAGGAAGTGCAGCCTGCCCAGGAATGGTGCCGCACACACAGAGAAGCGACACGACAAGATGACACAGCAAAAAAAAGCACAGATTCATGTGCCACTGACAACAACAGAAGCGGACAAAGAAGATGCAGCAAATAGACACAGAGAACAGACAACCAGGGTGGGGGGGGGAGGGGAGAGAAATAAATAAATAAATAAATAAATAAATAAATAAAATTTTTTAAAAAATGGTTGTAAAGGATCTGGAAAGAACATAAGTTGAAATCGGTTTTTGCCCATAGGCATATTGGCCAGGAAAATGACAATTTACTAATAAAGAATATATGTGATATAATACATTGTACTAAATAGGATCGTTATCAAGCTACCACAGAATAATTTAAATCTCTGGGTTCCTATGCACATAGGTTATCTATAATACTTCTTAATCATAGTCCAAAACCACATGTCTACTTTGTAATTGGAAGCTTAATTTTATTTGGATTTTGAATCATGACAGATAGATAAACAATAGTTTAGTTTAGATTTCACTAAGCTGAAGGTATAAAATTATGTATTGGTTAGCAGCATTTTAATATCAGACTTTAATTTCATTAAATCCGATTGTAACATATATAATGGCTGCAAGGACAATAGAAATGACATGGTATTTTGCTTTTCTTTCAACAGATATGCGCACACAAATAAGTGATGCTGAGAAACTCTTTCTTGAGAAACTCAGTGAGAAAGAATATTGGGAAGAGTATAAGAATGTGGGGAGTGATCAACATGCAAAACTCATTAACTCCTTAGAAAATGACATCAGTAGAGTAAAAGAGAATGCAGAGAAAATGTCAGGTCAGTTGCAAAAGCTAGTTCAAGTTTGGTAAACTATCCTTAGAGGGCAGGCATGTGGTGGAAGGAAAAAGTGGGTACTCCGCGAATCCGTTGTTACTCTCTGCTGTCAACAACTGCAGATACTTAGCCGTGGGCCTAAAAGGCAAAGGTGGAGGGAAGGAGATGCACCCCAGGTCATCTGTGTAACTGCAGGGGGAGCAGGCAGGGGGGCAGCCCTGTGACCAGCTGATAGCAAGGAAGAAGCTTCCTTCACGTTCCCACCCCTGAGTCTGAGGCAGTTCCACAAAGGGCAGAGGTCCTGGGACCAGGTTAAACTGACCCGGGAATTCACGAGCGGCAAGCCGAGGCCAGCAGGGCAGCAGGAGCTGTTGTACAGAAACGCCCCAGGAAAGGGTAAGTTGTCTTCTGAGCAACCTGGAGCGTGAACGTGAGGTGGGAGGTGACGAGGGGGCAGAGGAGGATGGCGTCAGGGTGATAAAGCTCACCAAGACCAGACCTGGAAACGGGGTCTGCACCGCCCCACGGAGGCGAGCAGAGTGGCTGAGAACACCAGGGCGCGGAGCCCGGGCAGGCGCGGAGCAGACTCCATGGGGACGAGCTGCCCCCACCGGCAGGAGCGCGCCCGGGCGCTCTGGGGGCGCCGCCTGCAGGTGGAGCGCTCCTGCGGCCGTCTCCTTCGGCGCCAGGGCCCCCGTCGGCCCTTCCACTTCGGGACCCGTTTTCACCAAGTGTCAGAGCTCAGGGGCTCTGCCTCCACGCCGTGTGAATTTGGCCCCATATCAGTCTGGGTTTGACATTCCAATTTCTCCAAAGGTCCTTCTCCCCAAAAGAAAACTAGAACATGAAAGTGAGCCCCCTGGCCCTGTCAGTCCCCCGTCACTCAGATCCCCTCCCCAGAGGAAGCCACTGTTGCCAGTGCCTTAGGGAGCCCATCAGAAACGGTCCCGGCGAGTGTTGACACCAGTCCAGGTCTCGAACGTGCTTTCAGGGAGCGGTGTGAACGTCCTCACAGACGGATACCGTGGCACTGCCTCGCTCTTTCAAACGCTGCACTGTTTGCTTGTGCCACCACTTCAGCCAGGCCTTACTGATAAGCCTTTAGGTTGTTCTGGTCTTTCACTGCTACAGGTAATACTGCAGTGAATATCTTTGCACCTGTCTCATTTTGCCACCACCGACCAGCTGGCACGTGTGTCCTTTCACTTAAGTATATCTCAAAAGAGGAGTGGCTGGCCAAACAGTATGTCTCTTTTTATTTCGATAGGCATTGCTCTCCACAGTGGTTGTGCCACGTTCCCCTCCCATCAGCCCATCAGTGCAGTGGAATGCTTTTTGTCCCTCATCTTCAGCAGGGCATGTTATCTAACTTTTTGTTCTTTGCCACTCTTATAGGTAGAAAATGGTATCTCACTGTCGTTTTAATTTCCATTTCTCTTATTGAAAGTGGCACTGAATATCTTTTCATAAATTAAGAGCCACATGGATTTCCTTTTCTGTGGTCCATCTGTTCTTGTGCTTTGCCCATTTATCTATTATTTGTGAAGCTCTTTACATTTTAAGGAAATTACTGTTTTTCTTTATAAAGGTTGTGTATATTTTTCCCACTTGTCATTTGTATTTTGTTTGTCAGATTTTCTTATGAGGAAATTTTGTACTTTCAGTGTGTCCAATTTATCAGCCTTTGATTTTATGATTTCTGAGATTATGAATAAATTCCATAGTATTTTCTTTTAGAATTTTTATGACTTCATTTTCATATTTAAATCTTGGATTTCTTTTATGTGAAGTAGGAATTTAAGTCTATTTTTTGCCAGATGGTTTTCCAGTTGTACCAACACCACTTATCAGATAATCCATCTTTCCCTCCACTGATCCGAAATTCTAACTTTATCACACATTAATTTCTTATATGTATTTGGGTCTCTTTCTATACTTTATATTCTGCTCTATCAGTCTATATATTCATGCATCATAATGTACTTTAAAAATTATTGTTCTGCTAGCTTTTGAAATTTTAAAATAGTTTATCCATAATTTCTTCATTTTACATTTTTTAAGTGGGAAGAGTGATTTTCTCATGTTAACCCATTATCTTGATCAGAAATTTGCATGATTTCTTTGAGCTAAAAATTGTCATGCTGTTGGATACAAGTTTTGGGTTATTGGATTTCTTGCTTGTCCAGCCTTGGGCTGTAGCTGGTTTTAGATGCCATTCGTTTATAAGCAGCAGCAGCTCGGCTGGGGATTTCACAACATTCTGGGGCCACAGTGAGTACCAGTCAGCCTCCCAAGTCAGTCTTCGTGAAGCTTCACTACCTTCCCCCTTTTTTTGCTTCCACCTCCTAACAATTCTCCTCCTTCCATGATTTTTCTGGAATTTTCTTCCCACGCGCATGCTCACAGGGTTGGTGATAATTAGGCAGTTTATTTTTTAATTCTCTCCCCTTTCCCCTCCAACCCCCACCCCCCATTGTCTGCTCTGTGTCCATTTGTTGCATGTTCTTCTTTGTCCACTTCTGTTGTCAGCGGCACGGCAATCTGTGACTCTTTTTGTTGCGTCATCTTGTTGTGTCAGTTCTCTGTGTGTGTGGCACCATTCCCGGGCAGGCTGCTCCCTCCTTCGTGCTGGGCGGCTCTCCTTACGGGTGCACTCCTTGCGCGTGGGGCTCCCCTACGCGGGGGACACCCCTGTGTGGCAGGGCACTCCTTGCGCACATCAGCACTGCGCATGGGCCAGCCCCACACGGGTCAAGGAGGCCCGGGGTTTGAACTGTGGACCTCCCATGTGGTAGATGGACGCCCTAACCACTGGGCCAAGTCCACTTCCCAATTAGGCAGTTTTTGATACAAGGAACTGAGCTTGACTCAGGCTATTTTAGGAAAAAGGCGTGTTTTTTTTTTTTTGGTGAGTAAAATGGAACTTTTTCAAGTCTCTGTTTAAAGTAAGGTGGCAAAATAATGGATATCACGTTTCAAAGTAAGGTGAGATACCATCATGCTGACTTGCAATATGATGCAGCAGAAAAGCAGTTTTCCACCTGTGACCTCAAAATTCCAGTCTATAAAGAAAGCTGGAGAAGCCAAGAAAAGATTGTTAGAAATTAAGGGCCAATTTTTGGAAAGAGATCTCGGTATGCTATAAATTCCATACTGCCCCCCAAAGGGGCAGGCAAAGAGTATTTCCTTCTTCACCTTGAATCAAGAGGGAAGATTAAGGAAACAGCTCAGCTCTGTCAATGTGGGTCTCCTGCAGTTCGGGGGACTTTGAGGTCTTGTTTCTGATGCATCCTGAGAAATCTAAGGAATAAATGGTTAATTGCTATCTGTTCTGACAGCAGAACAAGGAGGAGGTGGCTGGTCCCCTGGACTGGGCGAGCACGCACAGATTCCATCAGGACACAGCATGAATGAGTACTTCCTTGGGGCTGGTTGGGAGAGATGGTGCAGCACTGAGTTAAATTTTGCCAGGGAGGGCCGACTGGAGGGGTGCTGGTGTCCCAACTGAGAAATAGCCTGTGTGGAAGACGACCCTGAGGAGTCAAGGCCAAAGGAAAAGTTGTTAGACAGTCACCAAGTCCAGGGCATCCCCTGTATCAAGGGAATGCCGATGAAGCATCACTAGAAATGGGGATGGGAAAGTAGTCCTCCAACGAAACTTAGAAACACCTGCCTCACGGAGTGTTTAAGCTTTAAATGCCAGCTAGGGCCAGAAAGCAGGACATCAGCTTGAGAAGCTTTCTTGCCCCTGCCATACTCCCTCCACCTCTCCCAGCACTGAGGGAGGTGGATGGAAGTTCAGAGCAGATGAAGTAGCATTAGAGCCAAGATAGGAAAGGGAACTAACCATGGCTTCAAGTGAAGTTTAAAGTGTTGCTTACTGCAGTGGACTGGCATATAATTATTGATTGGAGGGCCTTTTATTATCATAAGGGACGTAGAAAAAGTCATCGGATTTGCCATAAATTTTTTTTAAAGATTTATTTTATTTATTTCTCTCCCCTTCCCTTCCCCCCCCCCCCGCCCCAGTTGTCTGTTCTGTGTTCATTTGCTGCGTGTTCCTCCCTGTCCACTTCTGTTGTTGTCTACGGCATGGGAATCTGTTTCTTTTTGTTGCATCATCTTGTTGTGTCAGCTCTCCATGTGTGCAGCACCGTTCTTGGGCAGGCTGCACTTTCTTTCACACTGGGCAGCTTTCCTTACAGGGTGCACTCCTTGCACGTGGGGCTCTCCTATGTGTGGGACACCCCTGCATGCCACGGCACTCCTTGCATGCATCAGCACTGCGCATGGGCCAGAGGCCCGGGGTTTGAACCTTGTACATCCCATGTGGTAGGCGATGCCCTATCCATTGGGCCAAGTCTGCTTCCCAGATTTTCCATAAATTTTATTGAGAGGAAGTCACTAGCCTCACAGTATGAATGTTGAAGGTAAGAGAGAAATATAAAGTTGCTTTACCGGGAAACGGACTTTGGCCCAGTGGTTAGGGCATCCGTCTACCATATGGGAGGTCCGCGGTTCAAACCCCGGGCCTCCTTGACCCGTGTGGAGCTGGCCATGCGCAGCGCTGATGTGCGCAAGGAGTGCCGTGCCACGCAAGGGTGTCCCCCGCGTGGGGGAGCCCCACGCGCAAGGAGTGCGCCCGTGAGGAAAGCCGCCCAGCGTGAAAAGAAAGAGCAGCCTGCCCAGGAATGGCGCCTCCCACACTTCCCGTGCCGCTGACGACAACAGAAGCGGACAAAGAAACAAGACGCAGCAAATAGACACCAAGAACAGACAACCAGGGGAGGGGGGAAAATTAAATAAATAAATAAATCTTTAAAAAAAAAAAAAAAATAATAATAATAAAGTTGCTTTACCTCCCACAGGCTTTGCCTGTTGGGTGTAATACTTACAGTGAGGAACTGAGAAGATGGAAAAGCAGACCTGAAGGCCATTGGGAACAGCAGGGGCCCTTGGGTGACTGCTCCCTGCATTTAGGCAGTCTACGACTGTCCCTCTTATGGCACCTTGGCATTGATCTATGTACTTGTCCCCCTTCTCTTCTTGCTTCCCCCATACCCGTTCTTGCAGTTTTCTCCAGCCCAGATTCAGAAGAGAGTTGGTGTTGATCACCTCCCTAATCAAAGATAACCAAAGACCTTTACCCGGGCCTCTTCATGGGCCACTGGTCAGCCCATGTGTGAACCACCCCCTGGTCAGGTGTCCAACTTTACCTTATTTAGTGGCCTGAGTCTTGGAAGAGGGCAGGGGCAGGGGAGAGAGGGAGAGGAAGCACCTAGAGCTGCTTCTCTGAAGTTTAGCCAGAAGGAGATGTTGGCATATTGGGTATAAAAGAAATAGTTACTGATATATCCAGGTCTAGGATATTTCTCCTCACTAAAAGGAAAGAGAAACTTAGAATCAGGTCCAGGAAGAGAGGAAATGTAGGGTTATTACAAGTCATTAGTTACCAGCATCACAGAGCTTTTTTATTTTTGTCCTTCGCCAAGTACTCAGGACAGAGATCTCTTAAACTTCTACTTTGTACAGTGATAGTGAGTTAAAAGACATGGGTTCAAGCCCACTTTCAATAAATGTACTGTTATCTCTTTGGTTGTTTTCTTAGTTTCCTGGCTGCTAAAACAAATACTCTACAGTGGATTAGCTTTAACAAAGGAAATTTATTGGCTTCTGGTTTTGAGGCTAGAAGTCTAAAATCGAGATCTCAGCAAGGCAGTGCTTTCTCCCCAAAGACTGTGGTGGCCTGGGGCGGCTGCCAGCAGTGCCTGGGTCTTTGGCTTTTCCATCACATGGCAATGCACATGGCGATGTCTTTTCCTTTCTCTTCCAGGTTCCACTGACTTCTGGCTTCTTCCCATAGTTTACTCTTTCTATGAATTTCTTTCTGCTTATAAAGAACTCCTGTAATCTGGGTCAAAACCCAGCCTGATTCGGTTGGGCCACACCTTAACTAAAGTAACATTTTCAAGAGATCCAATTTACAATGGGTCCAAACCCACTGGAAGGTGGACCAAGACCAAGAACATGTCCGAAACGGGGTACACAGTTCAGTCCACCATGATGCCAATTTCTTCATCTGCAAAATGAGAGTCCCTTCGCGATCTCCCAGGGATCTCACATTTTTAGCACATGCTTTTCCATACTTTATCTTCATCTAATCCTCACAGGAACCCTTAGAATTAGATGTAATCATACGCAATTTAAAAATGAGGAATTAGGGACCCAGGGAGGTTAATTACCTTAACCAAACTCACAAATTTAATAAGTGGAGGAACTGAGATTTTAATCCAGTTGTGTCAGACTCCGAAGCCCATGTGCTTCTAATAGTCTCCCCAGCTCTGCGATTCAGGATGTGTGGGTGTCTCTCTATACATAGGCTTTACTGCATGGCCTGTATTTCCACCTGTGCCTGCTCATTTCTTCGAGGGGGAGGAATGGAGCCACCACAGGAGTGGATTGGCCCAGTGAAGCTTCGTAGGCCCAGAAGGGTGTGAAGAGTGGACAACAACAAGACTCCCAACAAGTTGTAGATGAGGAAGCTGAAGTAGTGTCAGATACAGTAGGGAAGGCAGAAGAATGCAAAGCAAGTTTCAGCCCATGTGGTTTTGCAGTCAGCTTCTGGGAAGTGGCCACATCAGACTGACAGCCTACCATTCAGCAACCAACCTTTCCGTTAAAACATCTGAGCAGCCAGGACCGTTAAGGGGCAAATCCATAATCTCCTGAGATCCCACTTGCAATGTCTCTAACATTTATGAAAAATAGATTTTTATATATCCCCATTTTCTTTGGCTGTATGCACAAATGAATGGTCAGTAGTTTTACCAGAAATATCACCTGAGTTTTATCACAAAAGATAAAAATGACATTTTCACATCCACCCTTGTTTTGGTTACTCTGCTTGTAAGAAGAAAAAATGTCCAAAGAATTTTATAAGGAATTTGGAAAGAACTGGACCTTAATAATATTTTTTTCAGTATTAATATGGCAATAGGAAGATCTACAACTTCAACCTGAGTGTATTTTCTAAATTATTTCTTTATAATTTATAGCAAAATCATTAATATTTAATGTTACCAAGTTCCAGGTTTTATAGGTTCTATCAGATGCTAAAAATGTAAAAGCCGTTATAGCTAAAATCCAATGCAATTGATTGGTGCATTAGTTGGGTACAAGTTTCAAATAAAGAGTCAGCATTATTAGCCTGCTGGATTAAGTACTGAGTTGAAAAAGAAATTCCATCAGAGAAGAGACTGGAAGGATTAAAATACTCAAGTGATTATTTGGACGAGAGTAAGAAAATACGTAGGTTGGAAAAATGGAGACTTCCATTTCCTTATTTTCCAAACTTCCAAACTTCAAGTTAGAGTGGTCCCCAGACCTAATGAACACGCTTGTTTATAAATGACTGCCTCAGACACTCTTGTTTGGATTCTATTAGAGGCAGAAGCTCACTTTTCCTGGCCCCTTTCTGGCCACTCTACCACTTGGGGGAGTTCTTCCATTCTCTATTTTTATTCCACCTTTCCTTTTCACCAGAGTTGCCACCAAAGAGCCATCCTTTGCTGCAATTGCTCTGGTGTGAAAGCCTTACATCACTGCACACCAAAGACCTGCTATTTGCCACATTTAATTCTCTCAAAATATTTTTCAGTAAGCATGTGTCCAAGGGACTGCCGTAGTAGAAAGTTATGGAAAAGACATTTTTACTTTCTGCTTTCAGAGTCTTCATCTAATAGGGTGTGGCAGTTTGAGATTATTTATGAATCCCAAAACAGAAAGATTATGTTTGTAAACTCATCTCTTCCTCTGATGTGATACCCTCTGATTGTATTAAATGCAAAGATTTTAAGTTTACTTGATAAAATCAATTGAGGGCTTTTGATTTGACCAGGTTGAGTCCCCGGCCCCTTGGTGGGCCTATATAAACAGACACTCACTCAGGAAGAGGAGAGAATGTGATCATTTTGGTCCTGCCATGTGACAGAAAGGAGAAGGCTCAGTCAGCTAAAGCCCTGAGAGAGCCAAGCCATTTGCCTGAGAGTTTGCAGCTGAAGAGCACAGAGCAGCCGAGCAGCTCAGAAGGCCCGAGAGAACATGTGGCAACAGACCTGGGTGAGAAAGCAGCCGTAAGCTGGACTCTTTAGGGCCTCGTCACCGTAAGCTTTCACCCAAATAAACACCCTTTATAAAAGCCAGCAGGTTTCTGGTACTTTGCAGCAGCACCCCTTGGGCTGACTAACGTAAGGGAAACAGTTATTCCAGTACAAAGTGCAAATGAGGGCTGCCTAACTCCTGCCTACCTCCTGGTTCCCTAGTTCAGTGGAAGCTGCTTTAGTTTGGCTCCTGGTTCATTCAAAGGACCAGACCAGCAGATCTCCATCCCTTGAGATCCCTGTGAGTTCTGCTTTGGCTGCCTTGATCTGTGGAGAAAATTTTCCCTTTGAAACCATCACCTAAATGGAAGTTAGGTTCTACAGCACTAATGGTAAAATACTATTTAGTTTCAGTTAAAAGATCCTCTAGGGACCTGCCCATCAATCTAGTAACCATAATTTTCAACATCATTTGTACGGGAAAACACTTTCTGACTTCCAAATAATTATCCTGCAAAGGATTGCTGCCTATAGAACATACAAGGTAGTGCTTGGGACCATGAGAACACTATTTCCTAGGAAACAGCAGGCATTTGTATCTGTGTAAATGGGAGCATTCCCAGGCCCACACACGCATGCCCAAGACAAGAGCCTTACTCAGAAAGGATCGCGGTGGCCCCTCCAAAGCCCACGCACAGATCGATCTTCAAAGACTGGGAAAAGTATTTTCTTTTTATCCTGCTCCTTTTTTGTTATTTTGTTGTTGTTGTTAATTCCCAGCATTCAAGGAAAGCTCTGTTGTAACACTAACTGATAAAAGCTTCAAGAAGTGAAACCTCAGTGTCTAAATTCCAGTGATAACATGCTTAAATATAAAAAAGATTACAAAACATACAAAGAAACAGTAAGTATGGCCCAGGCATTGGAAGAGATTAAAGTGTTAGAAACTATCAATAAGGAGGCTGAGACCTGGGACATTCCAAAGATGTTTTTTAAAAATGGCCCTAAATATGCTCAAAGGGCTAAAGGAAAACACATGGAGAATAGAGAAAATCAGGAAAATGATGTATGAACTCAAACAGACTATCAATAGGTGGAAATCATGAAAAGGAACAAAACAGGGCTGAAGTTCATGGTAACAGAAATTTAAAATTCCTTAGAAGGGTGTGTATTAGGCAGCCAAAGAGATGCTCATGCAAAATACCAGAAAAGGGTGTTTATTTGGGGTAGAAGTTTACAGTTACTAGGCTATAAAGTATAAGTTACTTCCCTCACCAAAGTCTATTGCCACGTGTTGAAGCAAGATGACTGTAGACATTCAGCCTTCCTCTTCCTTCTAAGGCTCTATGGTCCCAGCTTCTTACAGTATCACCTGTAGGCTGGGATAAGTCTCATCTGTCTCCCAGGGCTCGTTTCTCTTCCTGTGACCTCTGCTGTGTCTATGGAGTTGTCTCTTCCTCTTCTCCTGTATATTTACTTTCCAGGCTCCAGCTCAAAAACTTCAACTCTCTTCTCTGCCATGTAGTTTTCTCTGTGAGTCCCCGTCCACCTCAATATCCTACTGATGTGGCCCAATCAAAGCCCTAATCATAATTTAATCATGCCCAGAGGAACAGACCAGTTTACAAACATAATCCAATACCTATTTTTGGAATTCATAAACAATGCCTAACTGCTACTGGGTTCAAGAGCAGTTTGGAGCTGATAGAAGAGAGAATCAGCATAGTTGAAGATAAGACAATTGAAATCATCCAGTCTGAGAAGCAGAAAGAAGAAAGAATGAAGAAAAGTGAACAGAGCCTGAGGAACCTGTGGACACCAATCAAGTGGGAGTACCAGAAGGAGAAGAATGAGAATATTCAGAGAGAGAATGGCTGAAAACATCCCAAATTTAATGAAAGGCATAAATATATACAACCAAGATACTCAAAGAACTCCAAACAAGATAAACCCAAATAGACCCACACCATGCCATGTTATACTCAAATTGTTAAATACCAAAAATAGAGACTTCTAAAAACCTCAAGAGAGAAGCAACCTGTTACATATAAGGGAGCCTCAATAAGATGAAATGCTGATTTCTCTTAGGAAACCATGGAGGCAAGAAGGCAGTAGGAAGTCATTTAAAGTTCTGAAAGTAAGATATTGCCAGTCAAGAATTCTTCTATACCTGGCAAAACTATCTTTCAAAAATGAGGGATGGGGGGAAACGGACTTTGGCCCAGTGGTTAGGGCGTCCGTCTACCATATGGGAGGTCCGCAGTTCAAACCCCGGGCCTCCTTGACCCGTGTGGAGCTGGCCATGTGCAGTGCTGATGCGCGCAAGGAGTGCCGTGCCACGCAAGGGTGTCCCCCGCGTGGGGGAGCCCCACACGCAAGGAGTGCGCCCGTGAGGAAAGCCGCCCAGCGTGAAAAGAAAGAGCAGCCTGCCCAGGAATGGTGCCGCCCACACTTCCCGTGCCGCTGACGACAACAGAAGCGGACAAAGAAACAAGACGCAGCAAATAGACACCAAGAACAGACAACCAGGGGAGGGGGGGGGAATTAAATAAATAAATCTTTAAAAAAAAAAAATGAGGGATGGGGAGTGGATGTAGTTCAAGTGGTTGAGCACCTGCTTCCCATGTATGAGGTTCTGGGTTCAATCCCCATTGCCTCCTAAAAAAAATGAGGGAGAGATTATGACATTCCCAGATAAACGAAAACTGAAGGACTTCATCACCACTAGATAGATCAGCTTTGTAAGAAATGCTGAAGGGAGTTCTGCAGGTTGAAAGGAAAGGATACTTAGACAATTGAGTGAAGCCACATGAAGAAATAAAGATCTTAGTAAAGATAATGACATGAGTAAATATAAATGCCAGGGCTAGTATATTTTGGTTTGTGACACTACTTTTTACTACCTATATGATATAAAAGGCAAATGCATAAAATGCAAAGATAAATAAACCAATGGTTTTGGGTTCAGTGTAAGAATATGTAATTTGTGACAAGAACTGTGTAAAGGTGGGGACATGGCAAAATATGGAAACATAGTTCCTGTAGGCTATTGAAGTTAAATTGGTATCAAAAAAGATAAGTGTTACAGATTTAGGATGTTAATTTTAAGCACAAAGTAACCACAAAGATAATATCAGAGAATACGCAAACTGAGAGAGATGTAAAGTAGGGTACAGGTTACCAGGGGTAGGGAGTAGGGCCAATAGGAAGTTAATGCAAAATGCGTAGGGTCTCTCTGTGGGGTGAAGGGAAATTAATGGATGATGAAATTAATGGAAGGGAAATAATGGATTAATTAAGGGAAATTAATGGATGAGGGCACTGCAACATTGTGAATGTGATTTTTTTTTAAATGTAGGAAAGCATCTTCAAGATCTTTTTGTTTTTTAAAGATTTATTTATTTATTTATTTATTTATTTATTTCTCTCCCCTCCCCCCCACCCCGGTTGTCTGTTCTCTGTGTCTATTTGCTGCGTCGTCTTCTTCGTCAGCATCTGTTGTTGTCAGCTGCACAGGAATCTGTGTTCCTTTTTGTTGTGTTATCTTGTCAGCTCTCTGTGTGTGCGGTGCCATTCTTAGGCAGGCTGCACTTTCTTTTGCACTGGGCGGCTCTCCTTACCGGGTGCTCTCCTTACACGTGGGGCTCCCCTATGCGGGGGACACCCCTGTGTGGCACGGCACTCCTTGTGCGCATCAGCACTGCGCATGGGCCAGCTCCACATGGGTCAAGGAGGCCCGGGGTTTGAACCATGGACCTCCCATGTGGTAGGCGGACGCCCTAACCACTGGGCCAAGTCTGCTTCCCTGCGAATGTAATTAATTCCACTGAATGGTGTGCTTGGGGAGGTTGGAGAAAAGCCAACTCTCATTGTATGTATGTTGTATAGATGTTTTCACAATTGAAAAGAAGAAAGAAGGAAGGCAGGCAAATGACGGGAAGGATGGCAGGGAGGAAGGAAAACTAAAGAGATATGGCAATTAAATGCAATATATGATACTGGGTGGGGGTTTAAGAATGGAGGAGAAAAGGTTCAAAAGGACATTATTGGAACATAAGAAAAGATTGGTGTACAGACAGTAAGCTTTATGTCAACATTACATTTCCTGACCTTGAAAACTGCACTTTAGGTGATTATATAAGTGAATATCCTTGTTTACAGGAAATGTACATGGAAGTAGCATGTGTTCAAAGAGTAGGATGTGTGCAACTTGCTTTCAAATGTTCAGAAAATAGATGATAAGTAGAAAGACAGATGATAGAAAGAATGATATTGCAGTGGTGGCAAAGTGTTAAATTGGTGGATCTGGGTATCTGGGGAGGTCAGGGTATGTTGGAGTTCTCTGTATAGGGTTTGTATTATTTTTGTAACTGTCCTATAAGTTTGAAGTGATTTCAAAATCAAAAGTTTTTTTAAAAGAAGTATAAATGTCCATATATAGTTAACTTCCAATTAACTGGTCTGAATAGATAAGGTGGGCAGCCTCCAAGATGGCGCTCCATGCTCTTTACCTCCTGGAACTCATGCTCACGTGTAATACCTTTCCCTTGAGTGCCGGCTAGACTTACTGAGCTGCTTCTGACAAATACTACATGGCAGAAGCGATGGGAAGTCACTTCCAATATCAGGTAACAAAAAGCTGTGGCTTCTGTCATGGGCGCCTCTCTCTCTCTTTCCCTCACTCTCGATGAGGGAAGCCAGCTGCCATGTGTGAGTCACCCACTGAGACGCACACAGCAAGGCCAAGAGCCAAGCGATGGCTGCATGACTGAGCTTGGCGGTGGGTCCTTCCCCGGTCGAGCCCTGGACAACACCTGACCGCACCCTTGTGAGAGACACTGAGCCAGAAGTACCCGCTGAAGTTCTTCCAGATTCCTGAGCCTCAGAAACTCAGAGGAAATAAACACCTACCATTCAAGGCTGCTACATGTTGGGGTAATTTATTATGCAGCAGAAGATAACCAAGGTAACAGGAAGGCCTAAGTGCTGAGGAGGGAGCCCTGGGGACTAGGAGATCTGGAAGGACTTCATGGGGGAAGCAGAGCTTGAAATAGGCCTGAAAGATGGGTAGGACGTGGGTGTGGAGAGCCGCTCGTGGACAGTAAGAGCCCGGGACAAGAGCAAAGGGACAGAGAACAGGCAGTCTGCGTTCTGGAACGGTGTCTGGGTTCTGCCCGGGAACAGAGGGAAGGGAGGCCAGAAGGTCCCTGCTCAGGCTGCGGGTGCTGCAGAGGAGCAGCCGGGATCGGAAGGCGCACTAGCGTGGCACACGTGTACAGGCCTGTCCTCATGTCTCAGGAACAGCCAACAAGAGCGAAGACTCCTTAGCTGCTACCTCATTCTCGGGCATCACTCTTTACCCCAGTTTCTCTGTTCCCTTTGGCTAAGCACGTCAGTGCTGTTGCCTTGGCCAAGGAGCTGGCGGGCCGCGCAGCGCGCTTCTCTGCGGTCACTCAGAAAGGCGTCTTGGTGTCAGTCACGGCCCTCAGCCCCTCCGCCTGTAACAGGTTTATAACATGCTCTTCTCTGCTCATGCAGGAAGACCTTGGGGGAAGAAAAACATACTTTTGCTTTATTTTCTGTTTCCTTGAAGCATCAGCTAAAAATTTCACAACAACAAAACATTAAAACTAAACTGTAATAGGGGTTTCCTCTTTTTAGAAAGAACATTTTTCAAGTTGTACTTAACCATTCTAAGATTCTCTTTTAGTTTTACCAATAGGAGTGTTTTCCAAGAGGCATTGTATTTTTAGTACCTTAATCCAAGAACATTTTATACGTACTATAACCAGATTACTTCTCTGAAACTATCTTTTCAAAGATTTACACAGAAATATATTTTCTTCTGAGGGAGCAAACATTATTTCACACATTTTTTCTCATTTGCTTTTACCAACATTGCTTTGTCGTTTTGGGGGGAGCTTAAATTTGTGGGGAGATTAAAGATAAAACTAATGCCAAACACATAAGGGACAGGCAGCAAAAGCTTTTTAAAAATCATACTACTACTAATGGCCTCCATTTTTCTTATGTTTATATAGTTGTAAAGTGTTCCTATGTACACAGTCACAAAAAGGTAAGTGTATTTATGTTTGCATTTAAGAAAGGAGGACACTAAGGCAGTGCCTTTTACCCTTGAGCATTGTAAGAATGAAAAGAATACCTAAATTTTGATTTCTCTTTTCATTCTTTTCCTTCAAAAGTTCTGCTAAATTTTTCATGTTTCTTCAATCATGTGCCACATTTTCTTCTTCATCTCTGCTTCCCTTACACATTCTCCAAAGACAGGTCTTGTTTCCAGCAATCTCTTCCCCAGAAACCCTCTTCCATCAGAATTCCACTTCAGTCCCTTAGAGCCTATCTAGGATATCCTTACCTCATGCACCCCCCTTGGAATGTACAAACCGGCAACACCTCCCCGATTTCGGTTCTTCGCCCCTTCAGAGCAAACGCTGCTTCTCATCTCTGAGCCTTGTTTATGAGTCTCTGTCTGGACCAGGGGTTCTCAACCTTTTCTGTTCCGCGGACCCCTTCTCAGAACAGAGCGGCAGGTAGTTTCATGACACTCAAGACCGGCATGTCTTTAAATTAAATTTTAGGATTATTCAAAATTACGTTTTACAACTTTCCCATAATTCCAATACCTAATAACCTAACACAGTTGAACATCTATTCAAATGGTCATTTTCAGCAAACATTTAGGAATTCACGTTTCCCCACGGTGTCATAAAACCATCTCCCCCATCCTTACCAACCTTTCTGCAGGCAGGTACCCACTGCACTCAACATTCTATATCAAGGTAAAACCCTACTAAGTCCACACTCGACTGTGTATTATTTAATAAATACATCACATCCGCACCAACACGTCCCCACAAGAATAATGTTTTTTTTTTAATTTTCAATTCAAGTTCACAGACCCCCTGAAATCTTCCCATAGACCCCTTAGGGGTCCCTTGGGGGTCTGTGGGTCCCTGGTTAAGAGCCCCTGCTCTGGATTGACCACTCCTCACCTCTTCCTGAATTCCCCACCCCAACCAGACTCCTTCCTTCCTTTCCTTTAGAGGCAGCAGAAGCACCCTTCCACAGGAAACCATCCCAAGCCCTCTGCCTGCTCCCCTCCCCTTCCTGGAGCAGGGGCCCCCACACTGCCATCCTTTCCCTGACCGAGCACGGAGCGCGCTGCTCTGCCCGTGCCTGTGGCGTCCCTCCATGAGGACATGACCCCACGTAGAGCTCGTGTCATTGCTCTGCAGTCCTGGCACCCACTCATCTTCCATTTGGAGATGATGGTTGAACTGAATTGTTGTTGAACCCCAAACTGCAGGCTCCCCCCTGGAAGGACTCTAGACTTTTACCTTGCTCTCCATAAAATGTAGAAAGATCAGGTGCAGCCAGTTTGCATTCTTGTGCATGGGGATTCAAAATTAAGAAGTAAATGAAGAAGGGTGAGCATCTCCATCTAGATAAATCATCACTAAAATACTTCTTTGGTCACATTTCTCCTTGAGAATTCAGGAGCTTGCAAGTATCCCTTTTAGATGCAAAGTTAAACTTAACAAGTTCACAAATTGTGATGCCAGTCGAGGCCTCACCCTGACATGCAGCTCAGGCCACACAGCCCCTGCCCCTGCCCACCTGGCCCACGTCATGACCCCTGCCTCTTGTCCATTCCTTCTAGCTAGGGTGGACTCCTTCGGCTGCCTGACACGCCTGCCTCGTTGGGTTGGATGACCCCGCACGTGCTGCTCCTCTACCCGTTAAGCTCTTCCCTCAGACTTCCCATTGCTGACTTCACTTTAGTCAGTCTCACGCAAATGGTACCTTCCTCCAAAGCTTTCTGTGATCACCCCAGTATAGAGAGGTTTTGAATTCTTCATTGCACACATTGCTACTGAAATTAAAGAATTAATTCACTTGGTCTATCTTCCCCACTAGAATGTACTTGCCTTAAGGACAGGGGGTTGTCTATTTAGTTCTGCAATATTCCCAGGGCCTTAAATAGTGGCTGGCACAAAAATGACTAGCTGAGTAAAATTAACAACTCGAACTCATCCATCTACCTTTCTTTCCCTCCACCCTCTGCAGCAGCTTTAATGCCTCAGGGGAGCTGACTGTATAATCTCTAAGCTTCTTTCAAGGCCTAAAATTTTAGGATTCTTTGCTCTCAGTCCTGACATTTATGAGCTTAAGAAAATCTGGAGAGGGTAGAGAATCCTCATTTCCTCATTTCTGTCCTCAATTTTAAAGATCTTCTGACTTTCACAGCACCCCTGCCCCTCACTCTCCTCATTCTGTGTTCCCCACACTCGGAAACATGTGCCAAGAGTATGTGAAATTCAGTAAGATGGAGTCAGATATACAGGATGTACTCATTTCAGATAATAGAATCCTTTATATTTCTGCTGTGGAAGCACTGGTGTCTGAGATTCTCCCTTTGGAGAGACAATTCTTTGAAGATACAAATATTCTTGGTAGAGGTATCATCTCAAGCTACTTCACATTAAGGTGTTAGTAAATTATTAAAGCATTTTTTTTTTTCTATTTGGAAGAACTAGAAAATGCTTAGGTAAAAATGTCTCCTGAGAATTCAAGGGGGAAAATTGCAGAAAGCACTAGTGAGGATCATGGAAGATAAAATGTACTAACATCACAGGTTTGCCTAGTCTTGTTAAGGCTTCTACTTTTCTTTTTTAAAGAACAGTATAAAATCACTCTGGAAGATGCTAGAAAGAGAATAAACAAAGAAACTTCGTTACTACTGGACCAAAAGAAGGAGTGGGCCACAGAGGTATATTTCAATTTTCTTGAAAACAAAAACAAAACCAAAAAGAAACCTTTTCAGTCTGTTTTTTCTTGTGGTATTTTTTAATGGTTAAGAACTTGGGTTCTGAAGTTAGGCAGTTTGAGTTTAAATCCCATTTCTACCATTACCAGTTATATAAAATGGATTTGTTACTTAATATTTCTGAGCTTTGCTTTCCTAATCTATATAATAGTACTTACCTTAAGGAGATGGTGTGAGGATTGGATGAGATAATTATTAGAATAAAAAGTTTGAATGAATTGTAGAATGAAGTACCATTCATCTAAAAAGTACTTTCTTACGTATTCAAACCTGAAAGCACAGTCTACACTGCTGCTGCTTTAAAAATTTGAGAGGGGAGTGGATGTAGCTCAAGCGGTTGAGCACCTGCTTCTCATGTTTGAGGTCCCAGGTTCAATCTCTGGTACCTCCTAAAAAAAAAATTTAGATTGACATATAATTCCAAGTTTTAAAAAAATTTACATATAATTTCCAATCTTATATGCTCTCTGATTTTGTTGTTTTACACAAAATATCTCTTCCTCTTCACTGCCCTTTCCCTGTCCCCAATCTCCTAAATCAGTGAGGTTCCTTCTGGAATGTCTGAATCCCTCTTGAGAATCATAAACATTGGATCTTTTCTAGAGTGCTTCAGGAATTTCAGTTGCTGTTGCTCATTGCCCCCTGTGTTGGTTCTGTTGTTCTTTCAGGGTTACTAACTGTTGCATAATATTTTCAGATTTGCACAGGTACACACAATTTGGCCACTTGTGAATGAATGTGACTAACTGGTGAAATCAACCATATGATCAACCACGTATAGTTAAGATTATTAAACAGCATATGCAGATTAAATATGCTTCAAACATAAAACTTCAAACATAAAATGTTTGTTCCAGATACTGTTCCAAGCACTTTACATTTTAGTCTCTCAACATTCTGAAAAGGCAGGGACTTGCTAATGAAGAGACTGAGGCACAGAGAAATTTTGTGACTTGCCCAGAACTAGAAAGTGGCAGAAACAAGATTCAATCGAGGAGGTCTCTTTCAGATTACAGCTGCTAATCATTATATTATACATTTTCTTTTCTTTACATAATGAATTCCCAATACACACTTGAATGCATTTTCCTCATTTTATCTGACTATTTTGCATATAGTCCAACTTATAGTCCAGTGCTTTGTAACCCTAGCTGCACATTGGAATCACCTGAGAATTTTTTTTTTAAACATACTAGTGCCTGGGTTCCACCCATAGAGATTCTGAAATCCTTGGTGTGGGATGTCACCTGGGCTTCTGAATTTTTCAGAGCTTCCAGGAGATTCTAATATATAGCCAAGGTTGCAAACGACTTCTTCGTTTTGAGTTAGGCTGTTAGCTAACTAACTTCAGTTACGCAATATTTCATGCTTTGACCTAAATGAAATTATGTGTTGGAGAAAACTTTTGAATTATCAGTTGTGTAATTAGAATATAATAGTTCCTAGTTCCTAAGAATTAGAGGTCAACTCTTTTTTAAACTACCATGATTTAAAGAAAATTTTTTCTCGATTAGGCATCTGTAAAGTCATGGGAAGCAGATGTGGCCCGAAGGATAGGGCGTCTGCCTACCACATGGGAGGTCCAAGGTTCAAACCCCGGGCCTCCTTGACCCATGTGGAGCTGGCCCATGCACAGTGCCGATGCGCGCAAGGAGTGCCCTGCCACGCAGGGGTGTCCCCGCGTAGGGGAGCCCCACGCGCAAGGAGTGTGCCCCGTAAGGAGAGACGCCCAGCGTGAAAGAAAGTGCAGCCTGCCCAGGAATGGCACCGCCCACAAGGAGAGCTGACACAGCAAGACGACGCAACAAAAAGAGACACAGATTCCCGTGCCGCTGACAAGAATACAGGCAGGCACAGAAGGACACACAGCGAATGGACAGAGAGAGCAGACAATGGAGAGGGAAGGGGGGAAGAAATCTTTCCATTCTAAAGACAATAGAAAAATTTACCCTTAACATACTTTTTTTTTCAAACTTTTTTTTTTCTTTTTTAGGAGGTCCAGGGATTGAAACTGGGACCTCATATATGCAAGGCAGGTGCTAATCCACTGAGCTACACCCACTCCCTTTAGCATACTTTTTAAAAAAGATTTTTTTATTTTTTTATTTTTTTATTTCTCTCCCCCTTCCCCGCCACCCCCGCCAAGTTGTCTGCTCTCTGTGTCCATTTGCTGTGTGTCCTTCTGTGCCTGCCTGTATTCTTGTCAGCAACTCCCGGAATCTGTGTCTCATTTTATTACGTCATCTTGCTGCGTCAGCTCTCCGTGTGTGCGGTGCTATTTCTGGGTAGGCTGCACTTTTTTTGCGCTGGGCGGCTCTCCTTATGGGGTGCACTCCTTGCGCATGGGGCTCCCCTACGCGGGGGACACCCCTGCGTGGCAGGGCACTCCTTGCGCGCATCAGCACTGCGCATGGGCCAGCTCCACACGGGTCAAGGAGGCCCGGGGTTTGAACCTTGGACCTCCCATGTGGTAGACGGACGCCCTAACCACTGGGCCAAGTCCACTTCCCATAGCATACCTTTTAAATTATTTATGATCTAGAGTATGTTTCTCAATGTCTTTTGGTTGTGCTCTTTAGCTTAGCTGTATATTTGATTTGCAGCATGAATTTATAACATTAAATTTATAACATGGCATCTATATAAAAGTATGTCATAGAAAAATACTGTCATACACTATAAAGCTCTTCTGGATGGAACTGTAAAATATCCAAGTAGCTGAAAATGAATTTACATTTTATGAACCTAGTGACAAAGTTTCCTCCATCTGAACTGCCTTTCTCCAGGAGACTACCTTGCTATAGCCTGCTACCTTTAAACTGTTTGCTTGTAGATTTGTAAATATGTATATTGCTATTTTTCATATGCATCAGTCTTTCAAATTAAAAAGATATATTAATGGATGTTCATGATTTTGCTGTGTATTGGATCTGTCTGACTGTAAGCCTGACTGTTGGTCCCGCAGTTTAGCCATCGTGACTGTGCAGTGGATCACTTACTGCCTGATTGCACTGGGGCAGTAAGCTTCAGCCACACAGAGGTCAGAGTGAACGGGCAGCCACGGCATTGCCCAGTTCTCCACATCACCAGCTAGATCACGTAAATCATAAAAAAAAAAAAAAAGTAGTACAGTAGAATAGTAACAGAGAAAGAGCACCTGAACCAAAAGTGCTTCGGTATGTTCTCAAAGTAACTGCAAAACATAAATTGAATGATCGATAAATTCATTGAACATCACCACTGCTAAAATTTTGAATCCCCATGTGTCAATTCTTCCTTAATACAGAAACTTTCTTTTAGAATGCAGTAAAGTTCATTGACAAGTACAGCTATCAAGAGATCTTAGAGAATGACTGGCTAAAAAGGGAGGTAAGTGGAAACAATTTCTTCTCTCTCAGTGTTTTTGAACTGGAAATGACTTATTTACAGAACTGATGTCATGGGAGAAGCATGGAACTATGACTGACAGGTAAAATGAAATTCAAGTGGAGTCCTACCTTTATTATAAGCTGTTACTCAACACATACCAGAAATAATCTACATAATCACCCTTAGTCTTTCGGGGGTTACAGGCCACACGATGCACCCAGCTGTGCAAAGCTTCTTTCGGTCTTCCTCGTGAGCCTGCACCCTCTGGGGTGACGGAGGCAAGGCTGGAGAGGGACTCTAAAGTCACTGCCCACTGGCTTACACCGCCTCTTTTGGACGACATGGTCTTGGGATAAGCGCTCAGGCTTTTTACTGTCCCTTCCTCCCCGGCCCCTCTTCAAGATGGATTCTTGATGTTGAGGCAGGTAGGGCTGGTGTGACCACTTGAGAGTTTGTTGCTGAAGAGGGCACAGACCCCTGGGGCTTCGTCTGCACCCTTGCTCCCCTCAGCCTCTCTGCGGGGAGAACCGCTCTGGCCTCTTAGCACTGGGCTGCAGCCGCACCAAGCCCACAGTCACAGGCCCGTGGCCTAGCACACCCTCCACCCCCCACCCAGCCTGGCCCTCGGCTTGCCTCACACCCCCTCCGCGGCGCGTGCAGGGACGGCTGGAGCCAGGCGCCCGCCTTGGCCTCACTGCCCACCCGTCTCCCTCCCTCCGCCATGCCTCGCTGCTGCGCCTGCTGGATGCGCGCAGGAGGACTTCTCAGGCAGGGTTTCTCACCTCGCGTTGTGGACGTTTGGGGCCGGAGGAGTCTTTGTTGTTGGGTGCCGTCCTGTTGTCCTTACTGTGTACGGGCTGCAGCCTCTGCTTTGAACACCTGCTCTTACCTTCTCAACCCCATACCCTCATCTGCCTGGAAAATTCCAACTGCTCCTGTCGGAATGGACTTTGAATATCACTTTCCCTGTGAATCATTTTGTAACCCACCTCCTCAGGAAGCCTGAGGTGCTCCTTCCCTAGTGCTCTCTTTGTTTCTTGGTAAACCACGTGAACTATTGATGCACTGTCTTCTTATTAACCAGAGCAGACCCTTTGCCCTTTTAATGGTATATCCATGATGCCTAATACGTAAATACTCACTGCGTGGCTATTGAGTGAATCAGGCATGCAGCTTCGATCTTGGGCAAAGGAAGAAGTTATGTAAAACCTGTTGTAAATTGTATGTTTTGTGATTAAAGATGACAGCCTGCCCCCAGCTCTATAGACGCCTCACTGAAATAAAATTACATAAGTACAAAAAGGAACCCCCCAGCCAAGAGAATGTAGGGGGAACGACCGTGAAGTTTCAGCCCTCTTCTGGAGGAGACACAGCAGATGTGGGAGCACGTGCTGTTGGACGTAAGGGGCAGCCTCTCTGGTTCGGGTGTTAACAGTTCTCCAGAGATGGAAAACTCAGTCTGCCCTTGGAAACACAGGAGTCTCTGCTCAAAGTCCACAGGAGCCACAGGCGGTGAGAAGGGGGCCTGGGGCAGAACACAAGGGATGAATTGCCGGCCTGAACAGGGCGCGTCCCTACCGTGAGCGTCCGGGTCACGGCTGCCCTCGCACTCACTCAGAGCACACCTCTTTCTTTTGGACTAAGCACTTGAAGGCTCCTCTGAAGACACTGACCACGTGGCCTGGTAAGAGCCTGGATTCTGGTGGGGGGTCAGTGCCCGCAGTAGGTTCTTCCTGCCTGGCGTCAGGAGACACCACCAAGGCCCAGCCCTGCTGCCTCACCCCAAGCCACCTGCCCACCTACCCTGCCCGGAACCCCCAGCCCACGCTCCCCTTCAGGGAGAAGATTTGCTGCGAAACAGACCTGGGCAGACAAGTGCAGGGAAAGCCCAGCGCCTTCCCCGGCCTCGCTTAATGGGAGCCCCAGGTGCAGGACTGCAGCCGGCACAGGAGAGGAGAAGGCGAGGCTCAGCTAGCAGGAACCAAAACCCAAACAGCTGAACAAACAGGAAACTGAGGGAACCCAAGAAAGCTTCTGTCAACTCAATTTAAAAATATCCCAGAAGATGTTTTATTTGTAAAACAAAATGCTTTAAACACAAAAATAAAATGTAAGGTAGGAAGTAGAGAACCTGCTCTCTGAACAGGGAGAACCACGATGCCTCAGTAAATAAGAGCTACACAGTACCAGGGTAGAATGTACAGTATCCAACCAATAGGAACCCCGGTTTAGAAGAAAAAGGAAGCATTTATGAAATAAAAGAAGAAAATTTCTAGGAGGTAATAAGGAATATGAGTTTTAGAACATCAAGAACAAAAGGAAAATTGTAAAAGTTTCCAGTGGGCGGTACTGGGGAAGCTGGCAGGGAGGAGAGTAACCTACAAAGGAATAAGAATCAAGACTTTATTTTCTTCACCGCCCCTGCCCTGCTGTTTTTGCTGTCTGTGTCCATTCACTGTGCGATCTTTGGTATCTATATCTATTTTTGTCTTCTCTTCTCGTCTTTCTCCTCTAGCATTCACTGGGATTCCATCTTGGGCACCTCTGATGAGGAGAGAGGTTCTCTGTCAATTGTGCTGCCTCAGTTCCAGGTTTCTGCTGCACTTCACCTTGACTCTCCCCTTGTGTCTCTTTAGTTGTGTCATCATCTTGCTGCATGACTCACTTGTGCGGGCACTTGGCTTGCCACGCAGGCACTCGGCTTGCCGCCCGGGCACTGGCTTACCATGTGGGCACTCAGCTCACCACGTGGGCACTCGGCTCACCGTGTGGGCACTCCGCTTGCCGCGCAGGCACTGGCTGGCCACGCAGGCACTGGCTGGCCACGCAGGCACGCCTTCTCTTCTTTTTCACCAGAAGGCCCCAGGGATGGACCCATATAGTAGGCGGAGGCCTTACCACTTGAGCCACATCCATTTCCCTTGACTTTTCAATAAGACAGTTCAGATGGAAAATTATTTTCAACTTGGAATCTTATACTCAGTTAAACTATATGAACAGCAAAATAAAGCTGCTTTCAGAATTGCAAGGACTCATAATATTTATTTCTCAATGTGCTCCAGCAAAACAAGAAAGTAAACTGGGTAAAAGAGAAAGACAGGGGAAAAAGTGGTTATAACCCAGAGTGCCCTGAAAGAATGCTGAGGGGCGACTGTGTTGCAGGCCTATGAAGCGTCCTGTGCAGGTGGAAACAGCTCCCTTCCAGGGACCTACGGGCCCAACGACCAGCTGTCTACCTCCACCCCAGGGCACCACAGCGGGCAGCAGAGGTGCAAAAGTGGTTGAGCGCCCGCTACCCACACGGGAAGGTCCTGGGTTTGGTTCCCAGCGCCTCAGAAAAACAGTGAGACAAATTAACAAAACAAACAAAAACACTCAGGGCGCTGGTGTGGCTCGGTGGTTGAGTTCCTACCTCCCACATATGAGGTCCCAGGTTCAATCCTCAGACCCAAACCTCAAAAAAAAAAAAAAGTCCCACAGACATCTCAGATCCCTAAAGATGCCATCATTTCCCCCTTTCCCCCAGACTGCCTCCTCTCCTGGGCTGTCTGTCCCTCATCTCGGCACCCCAGCCAGGAACCCAGGAGTTATCTTAGAAATGTCCTCGTCACTTCCTGCCAAAGGAGGCCTTCAAGTCCCACCAGCTCTGCTTCGACCCCTGGCTGTGACAGACACCACCCGCTGGGCCGGCGTAAACAGTGGGAAGTGCTGGCCACGGTCCAGAGGCTCGGAGAAGTCCAAGCCCAGGGCAGCGGCATGACGACGCCTTCTCGGAGCGCTGGCAGCGTTCTGGGCTGGCTGCCGTGTCCTCGGGGCTCCCTGGCTCCACCTCCGCCCCCATCGTCCTCTCCTTTCCCAGCCGGCTTCCGCCGCCTTCTGCCTTCTGGCTCCCCGGGCCTCCCCTCTTACCTCTGCCTCCAGTTTCTTTCTCTCCGTCAGGTCTTCAGGAATCCAGGTTATGACCCAACCTCGTGCCGCTGGGCCACACCTTCGCTAAAAATTGTATCTGCAAGAAACCCTATTTACAATGGGTTCACAGCCACAGGAATGCAAATTAACACCAAGAGCATATCTAAATGTGGGTGCCTAATTCAATGTACCACAGCCCCTCTCATCCATTCCTTCTCACCCCCGGTCAAGCCATCCTCACCTGTCACCCAGACCCTTTCAACTGCGTCTTACCTGGTTTTCTCCCTCACACTGGAAGCATTCCATTTCTCCTT
This sequence comes from Dasypus novemcinctus, assembly GCF_030445035.2. NCBI lineage: Eukaryota > Metazoa > Chordata > Mammalia > Cingulata > Dasypodidae > Dasypus > Dasypus novemcinctus. The sequence goes on from NC_080682.1 coordinate 119,807,671, forward strand.
CATACAGCCTCAGAATCGTATTTCTAAAATATAAACCTGGTCACGTCAGTCCTCTGCTTGAAACCTTTCAATGACTCTCCGTTACCTGCTAGGTAGAGTACAAACTCCCTGCCATGGCACATGATGTGCCCACAGCCTGACTTTCCAGTGCGCCCTTTCATCCTTCCCAGCTCCTTGGACCCGACTGCCATTCCATGAACTCTTCCAGCTCACGGGCAGCTCTGCACTTTTAACACATACCCTTCCCCGGGACCCCTCCTCCCCCCACCTGCTGCCTCAGTAAACTGTTGACTGCCTAAGTGAATATATGAAGTAACTAAAATTAAATGTTGATTTCTTATTAGTAGTATTTTATAAACAAATCTTCATTATTCAGTAAATGATTATCCGATATGTAATTTTACATATGTGTATATTAATTTTTCTCCCAAGATGGCCTTTTTAACACATCTAAGTAGAAAAAGGAGAATGGTGAAGTGAAACTCAGCAGTTTTACTTATCTTACTAATTTTGACTATATATAAAGTGAAACTGTAAAGTAATGAGATTGCTTCCTCAGGTACTTCCCTCAATCCAGTTCACAAATTTCTAATCTTTATAATGTTGGTTAACAATCAAGTGCAGCCTTAATATTTGGAAATCATGATTGTAGTCACATTTCATCTCATGTCTAGTTATATGTTGGTTTGAACCAAGGTCTCCATAACTTCTTGGGGTTTTCCTTACCTGTCTTTAAATGAATCTGTTTTTCAGTTTCAACTAACATCCAAAGATACTTCAAAGTCAAGATCCCTAGAGCAGAACTCATGAAATTTCTCATTAAATATTTTCCTCCTCCATTTCCTGTTTCACCATCTGTCTAGACACCTAAGATAAAAATGTCCCTGTCAGCTTCTACTCTTCTACCCTCTATTTGACTGAAGAGAGTTGGTGAATCTAAGAAACAAGCACTTTAAAAATTAATGTGCTTTCTGTGATATTGATAATTATCTTTAAATTGCCTTTATAAAGTCAAGGTGAATAGGAATTCAAAGTATTCTCAGAAATGAACCAGGATGGATCTACAATTTTAAAACGGGCATGACAATTTTACAAGTTCAAGGCGACATCTCCCAGCATGCTGCAGGTGAGAGAGGATGGCACCACCGGACTTCCTTCACTTCCTGGCGTCGGTCCAGGAAGAGGACGGAGATGGCCAGGGCCACCCAGACTCCCGAACTGGGTGAAATCCAGGTTCTGAGGCCACATCTGCCGCGTGGTAATCACAGCCCTGAAAATAAGGGTGCTGGCCTCCTACCTCGGGGAGCCGAAGAGCCAGGCCTGTGACATTCTGGCTACTGATAAGTCCCTGGTACCAATTACTGTCATCCTGGCAGAAGATGGCACCATAGTGGACGACAATTACTTCCAGTGTCTACCTTCCAGGACTAAGTTTGTGGCATGGGCTGGTAATGAGAAGTGTGCATTTAACAATTCAGATGGAGGTACAGCTTGGATTTCCCAGGAACCCTTTGATGTAGGTGAAACTCAGAGAGGGGCAGGAAGAATTTGGGCAGGCAGCTGAAGAAAGATCTAGCTCGCATCATCCGCTGCGAGAAGAGGACCTCCAAATGCTCTCTGACGTTCTGTGCCCAGGCCTGGCTCAGGGATTATGCCAAGGTCATGCCATAGTCCGGGGGCTCCAGAACCCCCGCAGCAGGTGCTTGACCAGAGAGAGGAAGCCGGGCAGTCCAGACAACTCCCAGCGCTTCATCTGCAGGCTTTGGAGGAGAGCAGCGTCTTGTCGAGACTGGAAGAATCCAATGCTGCGTTTGGTGAAACGGTGCTTATGGCTGACACAAATATTAGCAGGGAGGTCCTCTGAAATTGCACTGACAAGCCAGGGCACGGCACTGAAGGAGAAGTCCTGCCCTAAAGCTGAGTTTATCTGGTTGGAATTTGGAGGTGGACAGGAGCCAGGGACACTGAGCACCAGAAAATGACCTGCCATAGAGATGGAGCCCTGCTGTGCAGAGGCACAAGTACTCTTCAGCTGACCCTGGCTCACAGCTGCCAAATTGCCTGCTCTCTGCCAATTTAATCTAAATCAAGTGGCTTTAAAAATGGGTGCCCTTCCTCAGCTCATCAAGCACGAGCTCTGGTCCCAGGTCAGTAATAGAGCGACCAACCTGACAGCGAGGAATGCCTGGGCTCAGGTTTCTGAGGTGGCTTCTGGGTCTACCAGTGGTTGAAGAAGACCCAAAGTCCATCCCCAGGACGTAAAGTGTCACGTGACAAGGCCCACAGGTCCTCAGCAAATTGAGCGGATCGTCTTGTGCTGGCTCTCCAAGTCCAGGGAACTAGAAGCTTCACCAGGGCAGCCCCGCAGGGTGGGAGCTGTCCCAAGTACCTTCCTTTTGTAGGTAAAAGGGAAGGAAACTGTGTTGACTAGAGCCTGGCTGAATTTCCTGTTGGTGGGGGGCTTTCTAGTTCCTTCCAGTCAGCTTTTCCCCACAAAGATCCTTTCCTGTTAGTGCTGTATTATAAGAAAAGGGGCAAGACAAGTTAACATGACACAAACCAGGTGGCAGCATTTCCGTGCAGACACAGTGTGACCTGCTCTTGCCGCATCCTGCTTGCCTAAAGGAAGCATTGGGGCAGCAGGTACGGGGAGGGGAGGCGATCACCAACAATCCCTTTTCCTGCTGCAGTTGGTTACCAGGGAAGACCCCAAAGCACTGGTGTTGCTTTGAACTAGGACATAAGGAAGACCAAGTGCCCACCGGCCCTGTAGCCAGGAGCCTACCCGGCCCCTCCAGCAGCGCCAGAGCCGGCCTTCCCTCGAGAATATCTCAGCCAGGAACTGACTGCCCGAAGAGCTGCAGAATCCTGAAGATGCCGCCCCGCCCCCGCGCAGCTCCCCCCAGAAATATGCCAAGGAGGCCCTGCCGCCTCGTCTTGTGCTGGCGTTCATTGCCACCCCCTGGCTACTGTCTGCCCACCTCCGACGGCATCCTGCCACTGGGAATGTTCTCCTGCACAGGCTGACCTCAGCGCCCTCCAAACAACATCTGCCCTTCCACCGCTTTGGAACCACACAGCCACACTGACAAGAGCCCATGCCCTGTAATTAATTCTGAGGCTCTTGGCTTAAAAATAATGGTGGGGAGCAGATGTAGCTCAGTGGCTGAGCACCTGCTTCCCATGTACAAGGTCCTGGGTTCAATCCCCGGTACCTCCAAAAAAAAAAAAGTAACTGTGAAGGGCAGTAAAAAGAAATTGTTGTATTTTGGACTCTCAATCCTTGTTCTAAAGAACTACAGAATTTTAAACACAAGTAATGGGAGAGGAAGTGACATAATCTAGTATTGATTATGGCCACAAACCTGTTTCTAAAGTTAAAGAATTGGAAATGGATATGGCTCAACCAGTTGCATTCCTGCCTACCACATGGGAGGTCCTAGGTTCAGTTCTCGGTGCCTCCTAAAAAGAAGCCGAGCAGGCAGGAGCACAAACAACGGTGGGGGGGTGGTAAATATATAAAAATAAATCTTTAAAAATAAAGAAAGTTAATTTTTTTGTTTGTTCATTTCAAGGCACGTATTAAGTTTGCAAGCCATAGGGACATGCAGAGCGTGATTCACGATTTCTAATAGCTAATACAGTATTGTGAAATTATATCTTAACAACTGTGAAACTGTTCATTTTTCTAGTATGTTTTATCAGTGGGGGGCATAAAAGGTCATTAAATTTATTTTCATGCGAACAAACAAAAAATTCAAGGGGAATGCAATTGTTAAAGAAATTTAGTTCTTATTCTTGTATTAAAATATAGCTGTATGGGTCTAATCAGTAATTTAATAATTCAAATCTTAAATCTTATAATATGTTATAGATCTTAGGTTTATGGAAAATGGCTACAGAAATTTATATTTCACTGACATGAAAGGCTATTTTGGTACCTAACACTGTCTACTAAAGCCACAAATTTTGCTTTTATTTTTTACTACTACTAATTCAATGGAAATAAAGAAAAATGTTGAGTTTAATTGAATCATGAGCAAAAAGAACTCTACAATAAAGGACAAATCATTTTAAGGAAATTATTGCATTTAATTTATCTTTATTTCAATAGAAATTCATTTTATCATATTAAATTTACTCACAAAATTAATTAAAACCATTTCTGGTCATACATACTATCACAATAATTGAAAACTGCCTGGAAATAGAATAATGCATGTCAATTAATTTCTTTGGGGAAGGTTTAGAATGGGTAACAAGGGATATTTAATAATAGAACTCCTGTAAATATTTCTCTGTTTAACTCTCTCTCAACAATAATAAAAAGCTTCGATCTCTGGGAAGGATTCAGAGACATCCCATTGCATGACTTCCATTATCTGGTTTTATTTAGTGTGCTTATTAGGAAAATGGAGAAAGCTGAAATGTCCAAATGACTTAGCCTAACTCAACAAATGGAAAGGCAGAGAAACTAGATGAAGGATGCAGAGATTAGCAATCAGAGTTTCAAGTAGAAGAAGGTCTAAGGCTCACTTGGATCTATCAGGAAAATATCAAGAACATGTATTTTATTAAGGATCCTAGGTCCCCGATTTATATTAGCTTTAACTAAATAATCTTTCTCCATATCTATGTATATTTTGGGGGCACATCTTTGAGGAGGATGAGGGCAGGAAAGAAAAAGCAGCCTTTCACTTCTTCATTTTTACTTTCTTACTCCAAAGATCATGAAAAGGACCCATTTTCATTTATTTCCCTAATATTTCAAAAGACTGGGAGGGGGATGTCAACTGATAAGACCTTCCTTGGTTCTCCAAATGGGGAGCACTATCATAGGCACCTCTTAGCCTGAAAGCTGCACGTAACTCCTCGAAAGGCCCTCAGCCCAAGCTTTGGAAAGAGACCAAGAACTGTGCTTCCTGCCTCCCAAGCATGCCAAGCTCTTAGGTCAAACATTTCCAAATGGTCTGCTAATTCCTTCTGTTTACAGCCTCTAACTTTAATTTCTTTTTCTCCTTTCACATTTCAAAATTATAAATTTTCCCTAAGGCGTTCAAGCTTGCAATCAAGTTGATTGTCTCAACATATGAGATCCTAGAGCACCAACCCTTAGCTTTGGAATTGAGTATTATCAGCTTAAATGGTTTTACTAAATTGTTGGAGGCAGATCAATAATTTATGCTTTTCTTTCTAGTTCCAAGCGACCAGCAAAGTCTGTGCTTTTTCCAGTATCGTAATGCCTTGTACTTGTGCGTTTGTTCGCTGGTTTGTAACCTCTCTAGAGGGAAGGGGCCCTCCTTGTTCACGTCTGTCTCCTTCTCAGTCTCGCACAGAGCCTTCCGCAGTCAGAACCCCAGCTCCTAATAAATGGCTGATTCAGTCAAGACAGGCATGTGGTAATATATTGAATGTGTCAGGATTCCAAAATACAATAATTAAATCTCCATTACAAAGCAGAAAATGTTAGTCATCTCCTTCTGGGTTCCATCTCAGTTAGCCTCTTGGCCGCTCTGGTCAAGCGACACTGAATCTAAATCCCCGTGCCTTTCCTGTTTCATTGTATTCCCTCAGTGCTCTACTTCTTCCAGTTTATCCTTCTCTTATCCTCAGTTCCCTACCCTCTCTAGTTTATACTCGTACTTCGAATTCCTCTGTTGTCCAGACCTCTTGCCATGAGCACCTCCTGGTCCAGCACTGCAGAGCTCAAGCTGCTTCCCTTGGGTGGGAAGAGAAGTGAGTTGGTGCTTCTGCCCTGCAGCATGCTTTATATATTCTTCCCACATCAGGCCTTCCTTAGACACGCGATCAAAGTGCACTCCCAGCAACAGAAGCAGCAAATCGTGTTCCTATTTGAGTTAGCCGTATTTATTTGGTAAGAATGTGCCTGCTACGTCTGTCCCTGGTCTTCCAGTAACTACAGGGTAGTTCCACTCTTCAGCACTAGTTGGCGCTGCCTTACTTCTCCAGTTCTCTCTGCTCTCCCCTACTCCCACTTCGTGTCTACTCCCATCAAAATCATTGTGCCTTTGAATACGTTGTTCCCTCTGCCTAGAATACACTCTCTCTTAACTGTGTAGGGAATCCCTACTTGGCCTTTGAGATCCAGATGAGATGTCATCCCTCCTGTGCCCCTCACACCTGAGAGGGAGGGATGAACCCTCTTGGCTCTCACAGGCCCTGGACAGCCTCCCTTATGGTTTTCATCACACTGTTTTCTGTTTTCTTCCCATCTTCCCCAATAAGCGAAGAGATCCTTAAAGCTTATTGTATTTGTTGATCTTCTGTTCCCTAAATATAATATAGTTTCTGGCAACAAAACAACTGAATGAATTAATTAATTAATGAACAGTATTTCATCTACCTGATATTTCTCAGGAAAATCCCAGCACTTTTATATTGTAGATGCTGATTGAAAGGGCAGCTAGGCCTATACTTCTCTTTTTGAAAATACCATAGGGATTTGGCTCAAGTGGTTTGGGTTTCTGTCTACCATACGGGAGGACCCTGATTTGATCTCCGGGGTCTCCTGGTAAAGGCGTGTCCATGCGGTGAGCCAGTGCCCACACAGCAAGCCATGCAGCAAGATGATGACACAACGAAAAAGAGATGAAAAGGAGAGTCAAAGCGAGACGCAACAGAAACCAGGAACTGAAATGGTGCAAGTGACAGGGAGCCTCTCTCCCCATCAGAGGTCCCCAGGATCAAATCCCAGTGAATCCTAGAGGAGGAAACGAGAAGAGAAGACAAAAAGAGAAATAGAAACAGAAGATCACAGAATGAATGGACACACACAGCAAAAACAGCAGGGTGCGGAAAAGAGGGGAGAGAAAAAAAGTACCATAATATAGAATTTTTCCCCAATTTTATTAGTTTTCATTGTGTTGTTTATAATTAGCCTTAGACAGATCCTCATTTAACTCTTAATATACCATAACGCTAAATTAATTCTCTTTGTTTTCTTTTTCTCTCTGCCTCTAACTCATGTAGAGGTCCAGCAGTATTTTTGAAGGTAGGAAGGGACAGTTTCTGCCATTCTGTAATGACTGCCTATCTATGCAAACAAGTTCTGGTGATGACCTGGAAAAGCATTCCTCTCATTCCTTCTTAAAGAAGAAGGACAAAGCAAATCCAGTAATAAATAATACGTGATAAATCTTTCCCTCAGGCAAATGCACTTTCAGGAGTTGAATTTCTTATAGAAGGCTAAATAGAACTAGGTAAATAAGTACCAACATCCATTCTCTTCTTTTGAGAACAGATTGCAGTCCACAGGAAGGAAGTAGAAAAGTTGGAAAAAACTATTCATGAACTGGAAGAAGAAAATTTGGTGCTTATTGATCAACTGTTCAACTGTAGACTTGTGGATCTCAAAATATCCAGGTAACAGTCATTAACATACCTAAAAAATAATTTCATAAACATGTGTATATGTAATTTTTAAAAACTGCTTTAATTCTTCAATGCTCCAGAGTGCAATAGTCTAGAAGAAAGAAACTCACAAAACAGTCTCAAAGAAGCGTAGATTCTTAGTAGTGACCATTGGTGCAGTGTGATCATTGCTTTTTCTCTAGCAATGTGCTGTAATCATATTATCAAGTGCATAATCACGTGAGCACCACAACTGCCAACCTTCAGGAGCCTCCAGGCCAGCTGGGGATAGGCATGAAAACAAATGCATGGCAATCAGCGGGCAACACATGAGGTACAGAATTAGGACAAGGGAGTGAGTGATTAACTTTCTAGAAGCTTCCCACAGGTGTTCTACAGGTGTGGAATTGATTATTTCCTTTGAGAGTTAATGAAATAGCCAAACTGTTTTCTAGGAGAGAGAAAATAGCCTGGCACTCCAAGCCACATTTGCTTCTGCACAAAAGAAATCAAATGTGTACATGGCTTTTTATTTTAGGCTGTTTTTTTACTTATCTGATAAAAGAAGTCTTATTCTACCAAACTTGATAGAAAGCTAGAGCCCTGGAATATGGGCTGATGGCTGGTGGGGAAGGATGGAGAAAGTGGACACTGGCCTCCTTCTGCCATTATGTGTGCTGCCTGGAGAGATCCGAGTGTAGACAAGGGGGTGGGTGAATGAAGTGGTTGAGTACTGGTCTCCTGTATTGCCAGTCTCTTGAGCAGAGGCCCTTGAGGAAACTTAGGGGTGGGGGCCTCATTGTCCCCCAGAAGGCATGGCACTGTGTTGCCAGCCCTCCTCTCTGTGATCAGAAGATCTCCAGGTCCACTCTCCTGCCCACTTGCCCACTCAATTCTTTCATCGGCAGCTGCTGCCTTCTTGGTGATCATGTCTAATCTCTGCCAGCTTGGCTTGTGCTGCTAAAAACTGCTGCATCTGCTGTGCACTGCCCGCTTTTCCTGATTTCTATACTGGCCAAACCTTAGAAAAGAGCTCCCCTCCAAATCGCCAGCCCAACTTCTCTGCTCACCCTGCTCGGTTCTCTATGGGAGCTGGCATGGAGTGATGTGATGATAATTATAACAAAGGGGATTCTTTCTCTAGCCAGAAAGGACCTGGCAAGGGCAGGAAAGATGAAAAGCCTTTGGTGGGGCTTTTCATTAGGGGGGTTGCTGCGTGTTGAACGCAGTATGCAATTTAACTCTCACTTGGCCTTCCCCACAAAGTGGTCAAGAAACACTCATAGTTCCTCAGGGCTTCATGGACTGGTTTTCCTTAGTGACAGGTAATGGAGTGCTCAGTCCTGCCTCAGAGTTGGGAGAGATGAAACCAAAATTTGCCCAAGGGACAAGAGAAAGCAGGAGCTATGTTTATGAGAGCTGGGTTCTCATAAACAGGGTTAGGTGTCCCTCATGTATCTTTTCATGTCACCCTAAACGTCTCCTTTTCCAGAATTTATCACACTTGTGATTACTTATTTAATGACTGTTTCTTTACGAGATTATAAACTCCTAGAGGCAACTGTTCATGCAGCTCTTTCTAAAGTGTCCTAGAGAAACAGAAAAATGAATTTTTAAACCCTCAATTATCTGTTACACTTTTCAACCCGAAGGATAGCCTGAGTGCTCAAGAGCTTTTACTGTACTCATTTCCTAGTCAAACATACGTACTTGCTAATATGTAAAATATAATTATATATTTTATGACAAATGCTTTCTACCTCTTTGTTGATAATTCAGTCCTTTATAGTACCTAACTGGTGGTGAGAAATAGACATAAACTGCCTCAGCAGACATATAAAAAGTTCTGTTTTCCAATTGGATGAGAAACGGGATATTCTGGCTAACAGAATTACTACATTTCCCATCTAGAGCTCTCCAAACTTTTTCCCTTCACAACTCACATAGAACATCACAGATTTTTTTGACACACTAGAGTGAAAAACAGATAAGGCAACTAAAAATAATCAGCCCGAAGGGACTGCCAGGGATTGCAGTGCCACAGGGCCAAGGCTAGGGGATCAGAACCTGCAAGTCTATTTGACATTTAAAAAGATTCCATCTTTTAAAATATTTTCCGTATCATTAAGAATCAAGTGTGGCTGCCCTGTGGTGCTACAAAAGTGATAAAGATTAATGACTGACATGCCAAGTTTATGATTGTTGTGGCATTTCAAAAGATCTTAATTATTCAAAATGGGAAAAACCAGTAGAGAAGAGAATTCCATGGCCTCGGTCACTTCTACATGCAGACCAGAGCTGCAAGCAAAACTAATCTTTACAAAGTTAGATCTTTAGAAGGTTTCGCAGATGTAAATATTATGTAGTATTTGCTAGCGCCTTAGCTTCTTGGATAACACTTTGTATGCATGTTGCTACATAGCTGACAGCCCCTCTCCAGGGCACTCACTTTGGTTGCAGAGCTGCCCAGCGTGAGGGGTTGTGTGCACATCCGCAGGAGTCCAAAGGCTTCGTTCAGGCTCCAGGCAAACCTCATGGAAACGCCATGCAGAGATGTCAAGACATCTTTTCAGACTGAAACCTCAGGGGCCATTCTGAAAAGGAAACACTGAATGAAATACATGTGCAGAGAGCTGCAAAAAGTCTCTCCTGGCCACTCTCCGGGCTTGTAGCAAAGCCACTCAGTGAAAGCCAGAACCTGGCCCCCATCTCGGGTTCCTCCCCCCACTGCCTCTCCTTTTTCTTTCCTCGTCTCAGTGCATCCCGTTCAGGCCACTGTTGTTTCTCACTGGATTACGACAAAAGCAACCTTACTGGTGTCGTGCTCACTGCGTTTCTGGGACTCTAAGGACCTTAGCCCTCACCTCGGTGTGCCCTTCCCTCCTGCCCCGCCCATCCCCTGGGGAGCAGTTGCTGGTCCTTCAGGATTCAGCTCAGGCTTCCTCTCCTCCAGGAAACGTTTCCTCACTCGGCTGAATCTGGTGCATCTTGGCCTGTCCCCGCAGCACTTCTCACACTATGCTAACCGTCTGTCCTGGTTCAAACCGCCCTTTTCTTTTAATATTATTTTTTATTTTAGCAAATTTATTGTTTTTTTAAAAGAGATAATAGATGACACAAAATGTACATTAAAAATTATAAGAGGTTCCCATATGCAAACCATCCTTTCATAGTACTCCAGGGCTGCTGCCCCACTGGACCTTCGGCTCCTCGTTTTTTGTCTGTGTGTCCAGCCCTATCATAGACACAGACACTAGTGAGCATGTACTACAACACTTTTTGACCGACAAATGCTTTTCTTAATCGTTTTTTGTTTTGTTTTTTAGGCAACTATATCTTACCCAAGCAGCTGGACTGGAGGTGCCACCTGAAGAAACTCCTGTGGAGTTGCCAGAAATAACTAGTGGTATTATTTTGTTGTGATGGTGATGTGTATTTTTTTCCAATTTAGCAAATAGTTATTGATCATCTGTTACGAGCAGGCACCTCAGAGCCAAGAACTACTCAGGAAATCGATACGTGCCACCACTTACAGATTTCTCTTCCTCTTGCAGTGCTAGTCCAATCTATCTCCTCTCTCTAACCCCATTTTCAAATCACAGTGATCATCTTTCAGTTGATTAAACACACCCTGGTGGAGTGGGACAGGGTTTTGTCTACACTGGCAAGATTTGGGACCCCATCTAGCCAACCTCACTGACACACATTTAGGCTGCTATATGTTTACCATGACTTATTAGCTAAAAGAAGCAACTAGAACTTAGAGTTTCCAAAAGTGGCGCTCACTCTCACTTCAATAAGTCCTCCATTTTTAATTCTCAAAGGTCCTTCAAGTTAAAGATGTGACAAAGAATGTAGTATATATATTTTTTATTGTTCAAAATATATCCCTAATTAATGTCTTTGTGTTCATCCTAGAAGTGAAGTCAAAATTACAACCAATACAAGAAAATAATAGCAACATGATGTTTCCATTGGTTGAGACCACTTCTTTACCTATCAGTTACAAGGACAGCATTAGCAAATACCTGCCCATGAAGACAGAGGAAAAGGAGAGCTCGTGCCTAGAGTTTGGAGCCTCTCCTATGAAATACTTACTATATGAGGATGAGCGAGATTTCAAGGTGAGGTTCTCGTGAACACAACTTTGCTAAGAGAACGCTGTTTTATTCATAATGGGAAAATTAACCTATAATTTAAAAACTCTATTTGCAATTATCAGTAAAACTGACCCTCATCTCTCACTGGGTGCCATTTTCGCTCCTACCCTTGCTCAGTTTCTCCCTAACTCATTTACAGACCTCCCTTACTAGCACAGCATGTGTGTCATCTAACGCTACATCAAGGAAAGCACCCAGGCCTGGGGGCTTAGAGCGACGCCCATTCATCCTCTCTGAGGGCTTCTGTCAGTTAGGAGTTCAGGACGAGCTCGACTGGGCCGTTTCCACTTGGGGCACTCAGGCAGGGGTGGCGTGTGTCAGCTGGGGCTTCTCTCGGCTGAAGGCCTGACTGGGGCAGGAGGAGCAAGTCCAAGGCGGCTCAGCCACACGGCCGGCGGAGCTCCCCTGGCAGCTGGCCTCTCCGCGGGGTGTCTTTTTTTTTTTTTTTAGGTACTGGGGACTGGAGATTGAACCCTGGACCTCGTATTTGGGAAGCTGGCGCTCAACCACTAAGCCACATTGGCTCCCCTGAGTTGGTTTTCTCGTTTGTTTTCGTTTTTTTAGGAGGTACCGGGACACCCACGTGGGAAGCAGTTGTTCACCCACTTGAGCCACATCCACTCCTACCACGGGGTGTCTTGACTGTCCCTTTGTTACGGTGTCTGGCCTCCCTCAGAGCAAGCAAGCCCAGAGACCAAGCCGGAAACTCCACAGCTTTGTATGCCTTAGCCTTGGAACACATACACCATCGCTTCCATCTTATTCTTTCGACTGATGTACTTACAAAATTCTGTCCTAGGGGAGGAAACATAGATCCTGACTCTTGATAGAGAGGGGTCAGCTTTACATTTAAGAAACGCATGTGCTATCTAGAATACACATCGGTGTAACCATTGTTAGAAAGTACAAACTACCATCTACACCATTAGTTGAAGCCTGAAGTTTCGGTCCTTTTCATTCTAAACTTCTTTTTAGTATATTACAGTTACCCCCATACCTACCTTTTCTTGGTACATCTAAGAACTTTAAAGGTTCTCCCAGAACTTAAAGGAGAAAGAGTGCTGTAAGAAAGCAGAAAAACCAAAAAAAAACCATTTTAACTGACCATAACTCAGTCTGCTATCATCAAAGAACCATGTAAAGGACTGAGTTTAGTCTCTGCAGCACCCCATGAATACCTCAGAATCACAGCTCCTCGTGTGTCACGAGGACCTCGTGCTCTCTGGGCCCTGGGCGACAATGACCTTCCTCAATTTCCGTGGGATGTTTTCATGAGGTGGAACTGCCACGGCCATGGTTCCTCACTTTGGAATCCTCCTCTAAAATGTGCGGTAGCCCTCTGTTACTTTGTTTGCTGCTATCTTGTTTATCATAGCACTATAATTATAATGACGCATTTTAGAAGCTAAATACAATTACATGCACTTTTGAGAATTTAAACATCACCTTCTTTTTTTTCTTCTTTGATTCTCCTAAATTCAAATAAGAATTTCCAGAGAATCCGATAATATGCCAAGTACTTGCTAACTGCTTGGGGATTTGGGGGGCAGCAGGCAGAAAGGCGGTCCCCCAGAGGCCCGTGTGGCAGGCTAGTAGATACACAAGAAAGCCAGCAGTGACCGCACAGGAGCATGCCCCGCTGCGGCATCTTCCCAACCAGCAGAGAGCTGCTCACGGCAGCCTAGCACGTGGGACAGGCCTGGCCTGAAGCGGGCTCAGGAGAGCTTGGCTGAGCCCAAGCGCCAAAGGAGCCCAAAAGAGAGAGAGCTAAGCTTTGGGGAGCCCAGGAGGGACATCAAGCAGGGCCTGCGCGGTCTCACCCCAGCTAAGGGTGAGCTGTGGGATTTCATATCAGTGTAACTCTAATTCCAAACATAGTTCGTTTAACTTAGACTTCTAATTCTGCTGGTCGATACCTCAGACTGACCATGAGTTTTAGCAGAACGTGGTTCGTTTTATTATACAGTAGCCAAAGATCCTGTGAAAGCCTAAAATTCACGGAGGACTTTTTCCATCTTGGAATATTTATAGTCAAAGTGGACCTTCCCTTCTGTTCTTGAATACTATGGAACACTCTGCTGTGGTTATGCCCTTTATATCCTGCCCACCAGAGGACTATATTTATGTAGCCAACACTTGCTTTCACCAGCCAAAGCGCTCGCAGAGGCTCTCCCCCCACTCTGTAGCCGGTAAGCCGCACCCCCGGCCTCCTGTGCTTCGCGCTGCAGCCTTGCTGTGTGCTCTTAGGGTGGCCTTGCCTACCGTCCCCCACTGGGCACATACTTTCATTCACTGAGGTCCCCTATTCCATGCGTTATCCAGCAGCCAGGCAACAGGGGGCCCTGAAATCCATCCGACAAAGGCCAGCTGTCACCAGGAAAACCTGATCCCCCGAGGCCGGTGCCTTCCTGGGTAACCTCTTCCGCTCTCTCCTGTTCTGTTCCGCACAGGATTACGTAAACTTGGGCCCCCTGGAAGTGAAGCTCATGAGAGTGGAGGCCAAGAAAATGCCCATTCATTTTCAAGACAAAGACGCTCCCGTCAAGTTCCACGAAGACGTCAGCAGCCCCGAGAGCCACATAACATTCAAGATGATGAAGTCCTTTCTTCAACACCGAGAACTGCCAGATAAAAGCAGCTTTTCCTCCTAAGCATATTTTGGGAATTGAAGGATATCATTTACTTTTTTTAAAAGAAAACACTTTTGAACATTTTAAACCAGTTATTAGGATAACTCTTAGGCAAAGTTATTTCTGAAGGTCATAATTAAACTTAAATCAGATTTCCAAGATTCAGCTATTCATTCACCGGCATGGCATGAGTGACAACATGAATGCACAGCCTGTGCTGAAGTATGCAGAAGCATGAGAGCAGGGTCACGGCGGCCTTGGAGCTTCCTTTCCATTGAAAAATTAATTAACCTAAGATCCCAATGTTAAATAGTTTAATTTGAAATCTTTTTTTCTGAGAGAAATCTAGAGGTCTGTGTAACATCGACTACACCTCTCTCCCTCTGAGAGTGCTGAATGACGGGCAGGCAGGCCACAGGCCAAGGCTGCTCTTTACCCTAACCCTGTTTAGAATGAATATCAAAAAATTTAGAAACAGGTCAGTCTGAGGGTGTTAGTTTGTTGTATAAAAACTTTCCACTGACAGACAGACTCCCTCCCACCAACTCCACCAGGTCTGAAGAGCTAGGTCTCTGCAGGGGTCCATCACCATCTCCCTTCTAGGGGACCCCCCACCAGGGGCGCCGCGGCCGTCTGAACCTGACGGCACCCCTGTGGGATCCTTGCGGCTGTACAGTGGCCCCAGGGTCACAGCTCTGTGATCCTTGGATGTGAACCACTGGTGTGGTGCTAGCGACATGTGGAAGAGGAACCATTCTTCCTTGCTCACTCAGTCCCAAGTGCTGCTAACATTCCCCGGTCACGGGAGAGGTTCCCCGTGTGCCTTGGAAGTAGCGCCACCCCCAGCACGCGCCTGGAGCTCTCCTTCACTTTGCTCCCCCCCGCTCAGTCCTTCCCCCTCCCTCCTACGCCCGCCCACCCTGCTCACCACACCTGCTGGAACCCTGCCGAAGACCCTCCGCTCTCTAGCCTTCGCTGGCACCGGGCCTCCCACACAAGGACCCTCGTCCCCTGTCTCCCTCTCGGGTAGCATGTATTCTTCTGTGCCCCCACACCCCGTGGGATCCAAGTGCTTTCACCAACTCGCCGCCTCTTCTCGACCATTGTTCCACCGCTCTCACCTCTGAAGCTCTGTATGTGGCACCCCACATTTTGTTCTAACTTGCTAACCCCGATGGCTCTTCTTCATTGTCTCTGATTTGGCACCTACGTCTGTTTAAACGATTGGTTGATGGTTTAAAGTAAGGCCCCCATGACCTAATGTAAGGGGGAAATGGAAAGAAGAAATGAGTTTATATGGCTATGAGTCTCTAAAAAAGAGTCTGGAGGCTGTCAGAAGGATTGCCCTTATGCACACCTGAGCAGAGTCTCAGAGACAGATAAAGTAGATACAACCCCAGGTATTGGTTCTTTTGAGGGCTAAAGAGACCCACGGGTTCTATGGTCATGGCAGATGGGGTTCACTGCCATGTCAGTTGGCCCTTCTTTGGAGCTGGTGTTTCTGCGTGATGGAACTGGACTCAGATGGGATCTCTCTTCACGGGACTTTCATGCTACTTTATTGGAATTGTAGTTGGTGCTGGGGTTTAAGATATATCTAGGGGATTTGAATCTCTGGACTGACAAATTGATAGCCACGCCCTGAACCTCAACAGACTTCAACTCCTACACTTTGATTTATTGGACTTACCCCACTCAGCTAACATGGAGTTGAAGAATGTCAACCACCACACCATGGGGCCTAGAGTGCCTACAACTGAAAGCAGGAGGATTGCATCCAGTATCCATGTGGAATCTAAGCCCCCTCTTGACATAGAAGTGCAATGGACACAACCAATCCAATGTCCACAGAGAAAATGTGGCATTGGTGTGGGAAAAGTAGCCATGGTGGCTGCTGGGTGCGGGGAATGGGAGGAAGAGATGAGATGTGGAGGCGTTTTCGGGACTTGGAGTTGTCCTGGGTGGTGCTTCAGGAAGAATTACCAGACATTGTATATCCTCCCAGGGCCCACTGGATGGAATGTGGGAGAGTATGGGCTATGATGTGGACCATTGACCATGAGGTGCAGCGATGCCCAGAGATGTACTTACCAAATGCAATGGATGTGTCATGATGATGGGAGAGAGTGTTGCTGGGGGGCGGTGGGGTTGAATGGGACTTCATATTTTTTGAATGTAATATTTTTTAAAAAAATGAATTAAAAAAAAAAAAGGTAAAAAACAAAACAAAACATATATATTAAAAAAAAAGGTCATGCTTTCTTCCCAGACCAGTAGCTGGAAGGTCTTGGCTCGTCTGCCACATGGCAAGACCCACGGTGACATCTGCTGGTCTCTCCCTCCACTTCCTAGTTTTGTTGATTTCACCTTCTTGCTCCTGTGGCTTTTTCCTCCCTCTGTCTAGATTCATTCCATTTATTAAAAAACTCCAGTAAAATGATTAAGATCCATCCTGAATATGTGGGTCACACCTTAACTGAAGTGGCCTCATCACAAGATCCTGCTTACAATGGGCTCATACCCCCAGGAATGGATTAAATTTTTCTGGGGTACATACCAGCTTCAAACCACCACAAATGGTGCATATTGTAATCTTTATGGTAATAAAAAAAGAATAATAAAAATAAGCAAAAATATATAAGATGAGACCAGAATATTAAAAAGGACTTGGTTTTTAAAAAAAAATGCAAGGGAGTTGAAGTTAAGAAACATAAATCAGAGATATGAATAGAAAACAATAGCAAGATGAAATATTTAAACCCAAAAAATGTCTGTAGTTACATTATATGTAAATTGAATAAATACTCCAATTAAAAGGCAAAGATTTCTGAGTAGATTTTTAAAAACCAGGCCTATTTATAAAGCTCTTTATAAGAAACTCACTTAAAATATAAGGCCACAGATAGACTGAAAGTAAAAAGATGCACAAAGATAAGGCATGCAAACATTAACCAAAAGGGAGGTTGTATCTAAACTGTTATCGGACAAAAACTTGAAGGTAAGAAGTTTTAAGAGAAATAAAAAAGAAATGAAGAGAAATATTTCATCACAATAAATAGGTCAACACATCAGGATGATAATAATCCAAAATTTGTATGCATCTAATAAACATGGGATCAAAATATATAAAGCAAAACTTTACCAATCTAAAAGATAAAGAGATATTCCAATAAGAGCTAAAGATCTTACCACACCCCTCTCAACAACAAGGGACCAATCAGGGGAAAAAAAAAAGGATATAAAAAGTTGAATTGCAGAGTACAGATACTTTTCAAGTACACAAGAAACATTTCCAAAAATAGACTGTATGCCCTGCCCTGTTCCCAGGGCAATACGCAGCAAGATGCGTCAAGAAATGGTCCCCCCACAACCAGCAAGAACTGGCAGGACCATCTTTCTCAAAGTTCAAAAAAAACAGTAAAAGGACTGCAGTAAAGGGCAAGCAATCTAGAAACAAAGGGGGTAGGCTCCAAAGGCCCCGGCCGGCTGCGCCCCCACCCCGCACTGGCTCAGCACGGAGGCGGCAGTGACCTTCCAGCGCGGCTGGGAGCAGGTCCAGCTGGCAGCTCTCGTGGGTGCTTCCACAGGGTCTGAGCGAAAGCAGGCAGGCCCGCCTGCCGCACGTCCGCAGAACCAAGAGGAAACCGTTTCCTAGAGACGAGGGGAGTTACTGGGTAAATGGGGGGATTCCTCTGGCTACACACACACACACACACACAAACACACACACGCGCGCGCGCCAAAAAAAAAAAAAAAGATGCGTGCTCAGAACGGACTGGGGAGGCTTGTAGGTCTGGCATGGAGCTCTTCTCTACTCATTGCATAAATAAGCCCTGAAGGACAGCCCTTGCACCAGTCAGTCTGCAAAGACTGGGAAGAGGGGTTTTCTTTTTCTCCTCCTTCTCCTCTCCCTCCCCCTCCCACTCCCCCTCCCTCTCCCTGTCCCTCCCCCCTATTCCCCCTCCCCCTGGCAACCAAGGAACATACTCTCATAATACTAGCTGGATAAAGCCTAAGGAATAGACATCTCAGAGTATCAATTCCAGCAATAATCGAGAAGCTGTATATAGAACTGCTGATTGATCCAGCAATACCATCACTAGGACTATATTCAGAAAAACTGAAAGCAAGGACACAAACTGATGTTTGCACACCAATGGTCATAGCAGCATTATTAACAGTTGTTAAAATATGGAATCAGCCCAATTATCTATCAACCGATGAATGGCTAAACAAAATGTGGTATATACATACAATGGACGACCATTCAGCTGTAAGAAGAAATGAAATTGGGATGCATATGACAACAGGATGAACCCTGAGGACATTATGTTGAGTGAAATAAACCAGACACAAAAGGACAAACATTGTATGGTCTGACTAATATGAACTAAATCGGTGAGTAACTCATGGAGGTAAACTCTAGAGTATAGGTTACTAGGAAATAGAATGTGGGTTGAGAATGGGAGCTGATGGAGCTGATGCTTAATGTATGTAGCGTTATTAATAAAGTTAATTGCAAAAGTGTGGAAATGAATAGAGTTGATAGTAACACATTATAGTGAGTGTAGTAACACTGTTGATTTATAAATGTGATAGTGGCTGAAAGGGGTAGTCTGTGAACGCAAATGCTAGAGAACAATCTAGGGAATGTACAACAGTGATTTCAGTGGTGGAGGAAGACTGTGGTTAATAGTATAATCTAAGAATGCTCTTCTTTTACACAGTACTAAGAACACAGTGATAAATGGGGAAATTACGACAAATTTAACTTGTGGATGATAGTAATATTGTAATATTTTGCAGCAATGGCAAAAAGATACTTCAGTTCTAAAGGACATCCAAGGGGGTGTAGAGGGGCATGGCATTTTTCCTTTTGGAGTAATGAAAATGTGCTAAAATTGCCTGAGGTGATGACAGCACAACTCTACGATGAAAATGAGAGCCAGTGAGTACACACATTGAATGGATTGTCCAAAACATGGGACTGTGTAACACAGGGAATCCAATGGTGGGAGATAAACTGTGGTTAACAGGACAAACATGAGAATGTTCTCTCATTAACTATAAGCAAATATATGGTGTTAATAATGTGGTGGGTTAGGGGAAAATACATCAAATGTAAGATATGGAGTATATTTAATAGTAATATTTTCACAATGCTCCTTCATAGTTTGTATCAAATGTTTTACAACAATGCAAGGTGGTGGTGGTGGGGTGATGTATGAGACCTTGTGTGATGGTATGCATGTTTCTTCTGTAAATTTACAACTTTTACTATATCTTATTGTTATATATGCTCAAATGTCTAGTTTTCAACAAAAGTTTATAAAACACAAACAAGAAATGACCCAGGCAAATGAGAAGATTAAGGTATTAAAAACCATCAAGGAGGAGGACAAGACCTGTGACATACCAAACAGACTTCCAAAAAGTGGTTCTGGGGAGCCAGTGTAGCTCAGTGTTGAGCATGTGCTTCACATATACAAGGTTCTGGGCTCAATCCCCAGCACCTCCTTAAAAAAAAATTCCTAAAAATGGTTGAAGAGTTAAAGGAAAAAATGGACAAAGAACAAAAGGAAACCAGGAAAATGACAGATGAACACAAGGGAATATTAACAGAGAAATGGAAATTATTAAAAAGAACAAAACAGAGCTGAAGACCATAGTAAAAGAAATATAAAATTCCCTAGAGGAGTTCAGCAGCAGATTGGAGCTGACATAGCAAAGTATCAGTGAATTTGAAAATAAGGCAAGTGGAACCATCATGTCTGAGAAGTGAAAAAAAGAATGAAGAAAAGTGAACAGAGCCTGAGGAACCAGTGGGAACCATCAAGCACTCCAATGTATATATTGGAGTCCCAGAAGGAGAAGAAAGAGAGAAAGGAGCAGAGAGAATATGCAAAGAAATAATAGCTGAAAACTTCCCAATTTAATGAAAGACATGAATACACATCCAAGGCAATGAATTCCAAACAGGATAAACCCAAGTAGATCGACACTGTGCCATATTATAGACAAACTATCTAATGCCAAAGATAAAGGATTCTGAAAGCTGCATGAGGGAAGGACAATGTCACATGTAAGGGAGCCTCAGTAAGGTTAAGTGCCACTTTCTCATCTGAAACCATGGAGGCAAGCAAGTAGTGGGATGATATATTTAGTGCTGAAAGCAAGAAATTGCCAACCAAGAATTCTTTATCTGGCAAAACTCTCTTTTAAAACTGAGGGGGAGAGTAATACATTTCCAGGTAAGCAAAAGCTGAGGGAGTTCATCACCACGAGGCCAGCCCTACCAGAGATGCTAAAGGAAGTTCTGCAGGTTGAAAGGAAAGGACACTGGACCGTCAATGACGCTGCAGGAAGAAACAAAGCTCTCTGCAAGGGTAACAAAATGGATAAATATAAATGCCACTACTACTGTATTTTTGGTTTGAAACTCCACTTTTTACTACCTACAGGTAGATACATAAAATGTAATGAGAAATCAGTGGTTTTGGACTCAATGCATAAACTTGTAGTTTGTGACAGGAATTACATAAAGGTGTGGGATGGACAGGAATAGGATCAAAGTCTGGTATCGGAGCAAGTGAGAGTGTTCCAGATTTAGAATGTTAGATTTCAGCCCTGTTTTAGTCTGCTAGGTTGCTGAAATGCAACCCAGAAATGGGTTGGCTTTTAAATACGCACTTAATAACTTACAAGCACACAGTTCTGAGGTCATGAAAATGTCCAAATCAAGTGTCGTCAGTGATGCTTTCTCCCCGAAGACCAGCTGCCAGCAGTCCTGGGCGCCCCTTCCCATGGACAAGCACACTGCAGGGTCTCCTGGCACCTGCCTTCTCTTCGGGGTCTCACTGCTGTCAGCTCCTGCTCTCCCTGGCTTTCTCTCGGCCTCTGTGGCTTTCTCTCTCCACCTGAAATTCATCCTCTTATGAAGGACTCCAGTGGAATGATCAAGACCCACCCTGGACCACACCGTACTGAAGGAGCCTCATCAAAAGGCCACCTGCATGGGTCCACACCCGTGGGAGGGGGTTAACTTTAAGAACATAATTTCGGGGGCCCATCCAGCTTCAGTCACACTCTACCCTCTGGACCCCAAAAAGACATGTTCTTTCCACATGCAGAATACATTCATTCCATCGCAATATCCCAAAGCCTTACATCATTTTAGTGCCAATATAACTACAAAGTTTTATCAAAATCAGTTATAGTGGTGGGGAAGGGGAGAAAAAAATCAGCTGTAGGTGGGGTCTGTCCTGGGCCACAATTCCCATTGAGCTGTGGATCTGTGAAATGTAGAAAATGAGTCATCTGCTTCCAATATACAAAGGAGGGGCAGGCAGTCATTGGACAAAAGTCCCCATTTCCATCCGCAGAAACTGGAAGGATAACAGGGGCCACAGGTCCCAAACGTTCCAAAACCCTGCAGGGCATACTCCGTAGGAGCTCGGGTCTGCGAGTCATCTGCAGCATGAAGCTGTTCTCCAGGCTTGCTTGGTGGCCCCGCTCCCCCCCACGCTGGGGTGGGGGCTCCACCATCTCGAAGCACGGCAGCGGGGGACATTCCTGCAGCTGCCCCTCCTCACACACGAGGTGGTGGCTGGAATCGGGGTTCCACCCTCCTCAAGCTTCCGGGTGGCAGCCAGCCTTCCACAACGCCCCGGCGTCTGAGAAAGCTGGGCTGGTGACTCTTTCTGGACGACCAGGCAGAGGGCCCACCCTCTCCCAGCTCCGGGGCAGGCGCCCCCTTTCCACACACACGGGTGGGCCTGCTTCCCGGCCCGAGAAGACGTCGGTGGGCCAGGCCGCCGCGTCCACGGCGCTGCCGGGGAAGTCGTTTCCCCTTCATTAGTCCAGCTGGCAGTGGCTCCGTGTTCACAGCACTCACGAAAACCTCCATGGTTTTGGATGGAGCACGCGGGGGTCCCAGCTGCCGGACAGCAGACCCGCCACAGATCCTGGACAGCTGCATTTCCAGTCTGACTTGCAGGGAAATGGCTGCATGGTTCCGCGTGCACACGGGCAGCTGACGTGGCTCAGGTGGTGCAGTGCCTGCCTCCCGCTTCCCACGAGGGGGTCCCAGGTTTGGTTTCCAGTGTTCAAAAAAATAAACAACAAGCGGATGAAAAAACCAAGTCAGGGGAGCCAATGTGGCTCAGTGGTTGAACACTGGTTGCCCACATATGAGGTCCCCGTTTCAATCCCCAGCCCCAGGGCCTCAAAAAAAAACCAAGACAAAAGCAAAGAACCCTCACGTAGAACGCTATTCTCTGGGGACTTGCTTCCTGGAAGCTCAGAATTTCCCAAATTATCAATTTCTGGTTTCTTTGTGCCCAGGAATTCAGTTCTCAGCTTGTGTCTGTCTCTTCACTTTTTTTTTTTTTTTTTTTTGAGGTACCAGGGCTGGGGTTTAAACCCAGGACCTTGTATGTGGGAAGCTGGTGCTCAACCACGGAGTCACACTGGCTTCCCTGAGTTGGTTTTCTCATTCGTTTGGCTTTGCTGTTTGTCTTTGTTTTTAGGAGGCACCAGGAACGGAACCTGGAACGTCCTGTGAGAAGCACGCACTCATCCGCTCCCGTCCTTTCACATTACACCAGAAGCCGCAAAGGGAAGTCAGAAGCCAGGCTGCGCTTCGCACAGTTAGTTGGGAAATCCCCTCAGCTAAATATCCAACTTCATCACTTTCAAATTCTGCCTTGTATCTGACATCAGGACTCAATTTTGCCAAACCCTCTGCCATTTTAAAGCACAGATTGCCTTTCTTCCAGTTTGCAATGACACAGTCATCATTCCTCTCTAAATTCTCGTTAGAAGGACCTTTCGCATCCATATTTCTGCCAACGGTCTTTCCAAAGCAATCTAGGCCTTCTCTGTCAGGCACACCACAGTTCTTCCCACCTCTCCACAGGAGCCAACCTGAAAGCGTTTATTAGTATGTTGGAATTTGCAATAGCAGCACCCTACTTGCGGTACCAAAATCTGCCTTGAAGTCTGCTAGACTGCTGAAATGCAATAGCCCAGAAACGGGCTGGCTTTTACAAGGGGGACTCACTAGCTTACAAGCACGCAGTTCTGAGGCCACGAAAGTGTCCAGATCAAGGCACCCTCAGGATCGCTTTCTCCCCGAGCACCGGCCCTCCTGGCTCCTCTGTCACATGGCAAGGCCACGGGGGCACCCCTCTGCTCTCCCTGCTCTTCTGGGTTTTGTTGCTCTCAGCTCCTGGCTTCCCACGCTTTCTCCCTGCCTCCGAGGCTTTCTCTTCTCTCTAATATCACTCTCTTATAAAGGAATCCAACACATGGATTGAGACCAACCCTAGTCCACGCCTTACTAAAGAAACCTGATCAAAAGTTCCCGACTACATAATCACCGGACATTGTAAATCCTCACAGGGCCCACTTGATGGAATAGAGGAGAGTATGGGCCATGATGTGAACCAATGTATATGAGGTGCAGAGGTGCCCAGAGATGTACTTACCAAATCCAATGGATGTGTCATGATGATAGGAATGAGTGTTGCTGGGGGGGGGGAGAGGGGGGGTGGGGGGGGGTTGAATGGGACCTCACATATATATTTTTAATGTAATATTATTACAAAGTCAATAAAAAATAAAAAAATTAAAAAAAAAAAAAAAGTTCCCGACTACAATGGGCCCACGCCCCCAGGAATGGATTTACTTTAAGCACACGATTTTCTGGGGTCTATCCAGCTGCAAACTGTAGCAGTAACTACAAAGAAAATAGAGGTGAACATGCAAACTCACAGGTTGTGGGGAGGGGCAGGGGAATGGGAAGTTTGGGCATAATGGGAAGAGGGTTTCTGTCTGGAGAGATGGGACAGTTTTAGTAATGGAAGGTGGTGAGGCCACCCACAACATCGTGCATGTGGTTATTTCATTGAATTGTATGCTTGGGAGTGGTTGTGATAGGTAAGGTTATGTGTATCTAGTCGTTCAGTTCAAAGAAAAGATGATGAAAGAGCAATTAAGAGGTAATGACAATGAAAGGCAATAACATGATCCTGGATGACATCTAATAAGGGAGCAGAAAAGCCTCAAAGGGACATTATTAGGACATACAACAAATTTAGTGTTGCCTGTATGCTTTATATCAAGGTTAAATTTCTTGAACTAAATAACTGCGCTGAAGGTAGTTACATACCATGTAGCACGGTACATGTCAGTATTAAGTGATCAGGGAGCATGATGTATAAACAGAGGCTCGAGTATTCAGAATACTGACTGATAACTAGGTAGACAAATGGAGGGATGGAGAGATGGAGAGAATATGACAAATGTATCAAAATGTTAAAATCGGTAAGACTGGGCATCTGAGGGTCGGGGCACAGTTGGTGGGGACATATTGGAATTCTCTGTCTGGGGTGTGTTGTTTTTATAACTGCCCTGTAAGTTTGAAAATATTTCAAAATACAAAGTTTTTTTTAAAAAAAATTAGAGCATATATGAGGCCATACAGCAAGCCACAACAAATATTCAAAGAATTATAATTATCATCATATAGATGTTCTCAGACCACAGCAGGAACTAAACTAAAAACAACAAACAGCAACAACACAACTCCAAATAATTTGAAAGTAACCAACAAAAGCAACACACTTCTAAGAAGAAGAAATCATATTTTGCATTACAATAACAAAAATATGACTTATCAAAACCAGGCCCAGCTAAAGTAGTGCTTAAAGGGAAATATGTAACTTTAAATTCATATATTGAAAAACCAATGATCTAAGTTTTTTCTCAAGAATGTAGAAAAGAGATAAGAAAACTAAACTGAAAGAAAGTAGAAGGAGGGATATAATCATAAGAGCAGAATTCTGGCATACAATAGGGAAAATTAAAGTCAATATATGATTATTTGAAGCAAGACCAATGAAAAGACAAAGATAGGGAGGGAGACAGATGGAGAGAATGAAAATGGGGACATCACTATAGATTTTACAGATATTGCTAAAAAGATAATAAAAAATTAAGAAAAATTCCCCACAATAAATCTGATAACTTAGATGAAATGGAAACATTTCTTGAAAAACACTATTTGTGAAAAATGGTCCCATAGGCTATAAAATTTCTGAGTAGTCTTAAATCTGTTAAAGAAATTGAATCTGCAATTTAAAAATTTTCCACAAAGAAAACTTGAAACCCAGATGGCTTCACTGGTGAATTTTTCCAAACATTAAAAAAAATACCAAACACGCACAAACTCTTTCAGAGAACAAAGGAAAAAGAAACTCTTCCAAGTTGTCATGAGGCCAGTATAATTCTAATACCAAAATCTAGCAAAGACAGTACAGTAAGAGAAAATTAAAGGCCAGTATTTCTCATGAACCTAGATACAAAAATTCTTGGCAAAATGAATCCAGCAATATATACATATATATGTATATCTATAATATTTCATGAATAAATGGAGTTTACGCTAGGCATGCAAGACTGGTTTAACATTCCAAATCTGGGAAGCGGACTTGGCCTAGTGGTTAGGGTGTCCGCCTGCCACATGGGAGGTCTGCAGTTCAAACCCCGGGCCTCCTTGACCCATGTGGAGTTGGCCCATGCCCAGTGCTGATGCGTGCAAGGAGTGCCCTGCCACGCAGGGGTGTCCCCCGTGTAGGGGAGCCCTACGTGCAATGAGTGTGCCCTGTAAGGAGAGCCGCCCAGCGCGAAAGAAAGTGCAGCCTGCCCAGGAATGGCGCCGCCCACACGGAGAGCTGACACAGCAAGATGACGAAACAAAAAGAAATACAGATTCCCGTGCCGCTGACAACAACAGAAGCGGACAAAGAAGACGACGCAGCAAATAGACACAGAGAACAGACAACTGGGGTGGGGGGAAGGGGAGAGAAATAAATAAAAATTAAAGAAACAACAAAAAAAAGCCATTCCAAATCTACTGAAAACCTGAATAAGATCAGTGGATTGCATCAATGCCAATATCCACAGCATTTTTGCAAAATGCTATTATTGAGGGAAAGTGTATAAAGAGTACACAGGATCTCTCTGTATTATTTTGTACAACTGAGTGAATCTACAATTATTTCAAAATAAAATGCTAAAAAATCAAATAGCATGGTTCTCTGTAATAGCAGAACATAAAATAACCCATCTCAATAGATGTAGCAGTTGACAAAATTCAATGTTCTATTACAATAAAACTCACAGCAACCTCAAGATACCTACCAAAAACCCCTCAAAAACCAATAGCTAACACTATACTTAACAGTGAAATATTAAACATTTCCCCCCTAAGATCAGGAACAAGACAAGTATGAAGAGAACTGGAGGTTCTAGCCAGTTTAATAAAAAGCAAGAAAAAGAAAGAAATTAACAGCATAAAGATGTAAAGGGAGAGTAACACTATCTTTATAGAATCCCTTGTTTTGTCTGTAGAAAATCCAAAGTAATCTATAAACAAATTGCTAGGATACAAGATCAATAAATAAAGACCCATTATATTTCCATAGACTTACAAACAACTGGAAAAGAAAAGAATATCATTTATAATAGCAAAAAAAAAAAATCATCAAATATCAAGGAATACATCTAATGAAAGATGATGAAGTCTTCTATGCTGCAGACTTCGAAATATTGCTAAGAGAAATTAAAGAAGATCTAAATAAAAAAGAAAGACATAATCACAGACTGGAAGACTCAAAATTGTTAAGATGCCAGTTTTTTCCAGAATTTTCTATAGATCCATGCAATCCCAATCAAAATCCCAGCAGTTTTGTTGAAATTGACAAACTATTCCTAATATTATTATAGAAATTTATAATCTAGGCCAAGGACACATGATAGCCAAGACAATCTTGAAGAGAAACAGCAAAACTGGAGGAGTTGACACTACAAAATTTCAAGACACAATTTAAAGTTTCACTAATGAAAGCAGTGGGAAGCAGATGTGGCTCAAGTGATTGTGCTCCCATCTACCACATGGAGGGGAGTTCCGGGTTCGGTTCCCGGTGCCTCCTGGAGAAGGTGAGCTGGCTCAATGGGCAGGCATGGTAAGCTGACACAACAAAGAGACACAAAGAAGAAAGACAATGAGAGACACAACAAACCAGAGAGCTGGCTCAAGTGACTCAGTGCCTCTCTTCCACATGGGAGGCCCCATGTTCTGTTCCTGGTGCCTCCTAAAGAGAAGTTGAGCAGACACAGAGCACACAGCAAATGGACACTGAGAGCAGACAGCAACCTCAACCTCAGAGAGGTGGGATAAATTAAATAATAAAATAAAATAAATCTTAAAAAATAAATAAACAGTGATATTGGCCTAAGGATAGAGAAAAATTCCAATGGAACAAAAGAAAGTCCAGAAACAAACTCACACATATTTCTGACAAAGATGCTGCAGTGGAGAAAGAATAGCCATTTTTAATGAAATGAGACTGAGGCAATGGGATATCTGCATGAGGAAAAAAAAAAGGAATCTTGACTCTTACTTCATGCCATACACAAAAATCAATTTAAAGTAGATCAGAGACCTGAATATGGCAGGTAAAACAAAAAAGCTTCCAGTAAGAAATTTTGGAGAATATCTTCATTGCTTTGATGTTGGCAAAACTTTGTTTAAGGTGCCATAAAAAACACTAACCATGAAAATACTGATAAGTGGAACTTTATTAAAATTAAGAATCTGTTCATTAAAAGACACCATTAAGAAAGTCAAAAGGCAAGCCATATAGAAAAATGTTTACTATACATATATCTACAAAGAAATCATATTCATAATCAATAAAGAACTACAAATCAGCAGTGAAAAAAAGTTTTTTTAATGGGAAAAAGATCTGAATAAACACTTTATAAAATAGTCAAATGGCTAATAAGCATAAAAAGTACATTAAAAGCATAAAAACATTATTACTCATCAGAGGGAACTAAACTAAAACCACGAGATACCACGATACACCCACCAGGATGGCTAGAATTAAAAAGTTGAAAATACTATTAGTTTGCCAGGCTGCTATGACAAACACCACACAATGGGCTGGCTCAACCAACAGGAATGGATTGCCTCAAGGTTTTGCGGCTAGAAGTTGTCCAAGATCAAGGCGTAGGCAAGGCGGTGCTTTCTCCCAGAAGACGAGGGTGGGCTAACTTGCTGCAGTCCTTGGGGTTCCTTTTATTTTCAGATGTGTTTTATTTTTTTCCCCTGGGCTCTTGGCTTGCGCCTCTGCCTCCTCACACGTGGAACGCGCTCTCCTCGTGCCTGCTCTCCCGGTGTCCAGTGGCTGCTCCTGCGGCTTCCTCCAGCTCCTGGCTTCCGGTGTCTTCTCTTTTTAAGGCTCCAGTAATCTGGATTAAGACCTACCCTCACGCAGCTGGGCCACATCTTAGCTGAAAGTAGCAGCTCCTAGAGATCCTGTCTACAAGGGGCTCACCCCACAGAGGTGCAGGGGGAGGTGAAGACCTTTCTATGCTGGGGTGTGTAATTCAGTCCTCCACAGGTACAGAGCAACTTGTGCTCTCACCTGCTGTTGGTCGGAGTATATATTGGTGTAGACACTTTGAAAAATGTCTTGGCAGTATTTATTAAAGCTGAAAGCTAAATATACCCTATGGCAGAACAATTCCGCTAGGGTTTACATGGAACAGAAATGAGTGCTTAGGCCCACCAGAAGACACATGAAAGAATGTTCCTCGCTGCTTTAATGATAATAGCCAAAAACTTTATACAACCCCAAGGATTATCAGCAGTAGAATACATAAACTGTGGCATAGTCTCACAATGGGATAATACACAGCAATAAAAAATAAACTGCACATGTAGCTATATAGGTAAATCTTACAGGCCTAACAGTGAGTGAAAGAAGGCAGATGCAAACGGAAATGCACGGAACGCTTCCATTTATACCAGGTTCATGCACGGGATGGACAGAAGGCAGACTGTTCCTTCTGGGGTGGGTCCTGCCTAGGATGGGACACGAAGGCCCTGCGTGGCAGGCTCATGGGTGAGTTCATTTTGCAAACATTCGCCAACCTGGACACTTAAGAGTTGTGTACTTGGCCGATGTGTTTTATACTTCAAAAGTTTCCTCCCCAAGTTGTCTCCCCAGTACCCAAATTCCAGTCCATTCCATAAAGGTGCGCGAAGGCCAAGTTCGGGCCCAGATCCTGCAGGGCGAACAGGAGCGAGAAGGTCCGCCGGCAGGACGCGGAACACCTTGTTAGGGTCGCTTTCCAAAGTCAACGGCAGGGAAGCGGCTGTGGCTCAAGGATTGGGCTCCCGCCTACCATACCGGAGGCCCTGGGTTCGATTCACGGGGCCTCCTGGTGAAGGCGAGCTGGCCCGCGCCATGGAGAGCTGAGCTGGCTCAGCAAGATGACGCAACAAAGGGAGACGCAGAGGAGAGACAGCGAGAGCCGCAGCAGAGCAGGGAGATGGGGTGGCACAAGCAACTGAGGGCCTCTCTCCCGCGCCAGACGCGCCGGCGCTCCTAAAAAGAGAAAGACGAGAAGAAAAAGACAAGCAGACCCAGAAAGAACACACGGTGCGTGGACACTGAGTGCAAACGCCAGCGGGATTGGGGGAGCCAACAGCAAGATTTATCTTAACTTTTCTCAGATAGGAAAAACCTCGATGACTTTCCACTGGGACAAAGCAAAGAACTTCCAACAACCTACAAAAAGCAGCCTGTGGGACAGCTCACTGACTTCAGCAGCTCAGCAGAATCTGTTTTTCTCTGACACTTGGAAAGTTTGGCCCATGAGATTATTAAAACAAGGTAGGCATAACATGGTAGGATTCCACCATAATGTGTTAGTTGCGGCAGTTTCTTCTTCACAACGTGAATTTGAACTGGAAGATATTCATGACAAAAAAAGGTCCTGTCGGCTGCCAAGAAGAAGTCAGCATTGAAAAGGCATCGCTGGGAAAAGGTAGGGGAAGAACAGTCTTCCCTTCTGTTAATACCGTTTTTTGCAAAACAGCAAAGTCTCCAAAAACAAATCTGCAGGGTCTCCTTAACAATCCAAATTCTAAAGGGCTTATTACAGTAGCTTTGTCGGATGACTACTTTACAAATCTCAATAAAGTTGCACCACTGCGAATCTAAGTAAGCACTAGTTCAACAAGCCTCCCCCGCACTCTAAGGCTTTGGGGATTCAGAATTCAACAGCCCCGTTCTCGAGGGGACGGAGGTCCAGCAGGGGAGCCTCTCCAGGCTTGGGGACACTCGCTCTCAGGCGTCAACAGTAACAGGCGCAGGAAGACGCAAGGGAAGCGGGAGCAGGCAGGGAGCTCGAGGTGGCGCGGGTGTGTAATACGTCATGTCCTACTTTCAACACCTTTAATCATAGGTTTATAAATTAAAGTGAGTTTAGGATGGTATGTAGGTTAGTTTCAAAATAACCCAGCACGTGAATTTTTCAAGATTATTGGGGGCAGGGCCTGAGCCTGGCCGCTTTAGCCTCAAGCTAGGAAATGGCTTATTTTAGCCTAGAAATTCGATAATTTCGAAGAAATTAAGAAGCATGAAGAGTCAGGACAGAGTAAGGGAAAACTCAGTGGAGTCAGGCTGGTGCCTGTGAACCTCGGGCAATTCAACCTCTTTAGATGCCCTGGTTTCCTCACGTGTCTACGTGGATCTGATTTCCATTCTGCAGGTTTATGTTAAGGACTAGAAATAGTGCCTGTGTCCTGCACATGGCACATACGCAACGCACAGTGGTGGAAAGGCTTGTTGGCATTTCACAGGACCCTTGAAAGGCTCTCTGGAATAAGACCACAGACACCCACCCGTCTCCGAGGCGCGGTCCCGGGGACCCGCTGGACGGAGCGGGGCTGTGCCCGGCCGAGCGGGGCTGGGGGCACGACCAGCCTGGCGGGCGCCCTGCCCGGGCACTCGGCCTGACCGCCCCTCCACCCCCTTTGCTTGGTGAGGGGGAGTCACCAGCCACCTGCTGTGAAGGCAGGGTCTGCCCCAACAGGCTCCGAGGGGCGGCGCCCGGGACACGCTGGCCAGCAGCAAGCCCAGGTCCAAAACCGAGTGCCGGGGAGGGGGGGTACTGGGGGGCCGGGTAACGTTTGTGCTTCCTTTTGATTCTTGTAGTCAGACGCTGGAGAGACTCAGGGACAGGAAAGCCAAGGTATTTTTGAGGCAGTAAAGAGCTGTTTGTCAAAAGTCTGCTTGATCCTTGCTTATTTTACTAGACCTCAACACAAAAGAAAACTGGCTTTTGCCCTGGATGCAAGGGACGTGTCCTCAAGTAACGGAAGCTTTCTAAATATTAGTGATTTTAACTCGGTTAAGTGATTTGATTTCCTATTCCTGTTATTTTGAGAGACTCGAGTTCCCAGGGAGGCTGCTTTCCTGACCGTGGCTCTTCAGGTTGGTGGTTTTAGATCATTCTGTGCTGATGATCTGAGTAAGCACTGAGAACCTTCAAGATACTTCAAAGATCCTTCAAATAGGAATATTTTCAAAATATTTCTAGTACAGGGAATAAGCTTTAAAATGACTACAGATTCAGATAGTCTCACAGATTTAGTATACATTTTTGTCAGCATTTTCTTCAAGCCCTGTGGTTGACTTGCTGACCTCTTGCCTTCTTGAGTTAGTGCTACTTTTTTTGTATAGTCTCAGCTATAAAAATATACTAGCCTTTGCAACATTTCCCTCCTAAGAGGAATGAAATGAACTATGTCAGATTCCCCTCTGTCTGACTACTCTAAATGAGAACTGGGAAGTATTTTTACCTCTAAGGGCTCAGACACCCAAATCAGGGAGATGGCATGTCCGGGCCTCACTCGAGGTCCAACTGCCAGTGTGTCATTAACTTCAGATCTCAATGTTCTCTGTTACATTTCATTTTTGCACCAGTCATTTGCTCCTAGCCACTTAAAAACTATCTTCTGTGTCTTTCATGCTATTTACATAAAAATGTCAACGTGGGATACAGCTGAGCCTAAAATCTGGTGAGGGGGTCACATTTTCAACATGTAACCTTTACTGAGCACTAGCAGTTTGGACATGCTCTTCCTTTTCCAATCTTTTTTAAATTTTGTTGCCTTTTGGCATTGAAATATTTTAACGCTAAAACTTTTTATTGGAATATCCCAGATCTCAGCTTACATTGGCACCGTAGGGTTTTGAAGTCATTAACCAGAAAAACAGTGCACGGAGCAGTTCTCCGGGCAGCGGCTGCTACTTTTCCTCCGACTGTTTCCCCTCCTGCATAGAACCCTACTTTCAGCTGCGTACCAGGCCACCGAACCTGAGGCCTGGGTTTCCCAGTCTCCTGTGCGGCCCTGTGGTGACGAGCTGGCCGGGGGAGTTGGGGAGGAGCTGCGCACCAGCGCCGGTGGCCTCTTCTCCCGCCACCCCTCCACGCTGCTGCTGGGATGTGGCCGAGCTGGCCCGAGCAGAGCCGGATGCCGACAGGAACCGCCGGCTGAGGGCGCGGACGGCACGACGAGCGGGAAGGCGCGCAGCGTCTCAGGGGCAGCGCTCCGCGCCAGCGCAGACTCACGAGAGAGCGAGAAGAAACTTGTATCTTGTTTGAACTACTGTTAGGTTTGGAGTTTTCTAAACCTAATCGTGTGACAGAGAATAAAAGGAACATTAACCGTTTTTGTTTGTTTGTTTTTTTAAAGATTTATCCCCCCCTGCACGGTGTCTGCTGTGTCCATTCGCTGTGCGTTCCTCTGCGTCCGCTTGTATTCTCATCAGGCGGCGCTGGGGATGTCTCTTTGTTGCGTCATCTTGCTGTGTCAGCTCTCGTGTGTGCGGCGCCACTCCTGGGCAGGCTGGGGTTTGGCACGGGGCAGCTCTCCTTGCGCAGGGGCCACTCCTTGTGTGGGGGCTCCCTTAGGCGGGGGCACCCCTGCGTGGGCGGGCGCTCCTTGCACGCAGCAGCACCGTGTGGGCCCCCTCACCACACAGGTCAGGAGCCCTGGGTGTGAAGCCTGGACCTCCCACATGGCAGGTGGATGCTCCATCCGTTGAGCCACATCCGCTTCCCCAGCACTGGCCTTGTAGGAGGTGGTCTCTAGGACACTAAGTCTGGGTAAGTCATTTGTCTCTGCTAAAAAGAAAAAGGGGCTCAAACTAAGGAAGTATTCTGCCGTTCCCGGGGCCATCGAGAACGGCTGTCCTCAGTACACTTGCATGGGTGGGGCTGCATGGGTGCTCTGCCACTCCAAACTCTTTCCGGGGGAGTCCGGACCTCCTGGAGGAGAAGGGCTCGTGCTTGTGAGAGGGCGCGCGGGGTCAGGCTTCGGCTTTGGAAGCGCCTCGTGGGACTTCCGCCAGCGCGGGGCTGACTCCAGCTGCGCAAGCGCCGAGCAGCACGGAGCATTCCAAAGAACGGCATTTTAAAAGACCCACGTACTTAGATGTACTTACTATATGCACTTACATATTCACCTATTTGATCCTTATTTTACTCCTGTGCGGCAGGGTCTGTAATTATCACCCTTTACAGATGAAGGGAACCATGCGGAGGGAACTTTAGTAACTCCTCCAAGGCCACACAGCTAGTAAATGGCAGAGCAAGGATTTGAACACAGGTGTTTTGCCTCCAGAGTCTTCGCCCTTGACCGCAAGCTATTCTGAATCTCACCAAGAATGGTAATTATGTATTGAACTTTCTCATGTGTCAGGGGTTCTATTTATTAATTCATTAAATACTCTGAGGTAGGCACTGCCAAATCCAGATGAGGAAACCGAGGCACAGGGAGAGTAAACCACTCGCTCACACTCGGGTTGGCCCCCAGCCCGTGCAGGGACCACACTGTCACCATGCTGCACTGTCTCAAGCAGCAGGTGCTTTCCTCAGTGACGGAGATGCTCTCAGGCTGAGAGGACTGCCCCCCAGAAGCCAGCACCCGTGCCAGCTGTCCTCCGCGCACGGCCGTGTGCCCGGTTCGCAACGTGCCTTTCCTCCATCTCCCACCCCAGCTCACCTCCACTCCTCACACTCCGCCTCCCTGTCCTCCCGTGCGTTTTGTAGCCCGCTTCTCTTCTCTTTGGCCATCTCCAGCTACAGCTCTCAGGACCTAAGGTTTTGCTTAGCCTGGAGGACTGTTTCGCGTTTCCTGGCTGGTCTGTCCATTTCTTTCTTTTTTTTTTTTTTTTTTCCCCTACCAGTAGTCCATTCTCAATACAGCAGCCAGAGCCATCATTTTAATAAGAAACACTTTGAAAGCATCCCCTGCTCAGTGTTTCCAGCGGCTTTCCAGCTCAGAACGCAATCCAAGCCTTGGCGTGGCCGAGGAAGCCTCACCAGTGGCCTCCCCTCGCCTCAGCGCCATGTCCCTTCCAGGTCACTCCGCGCAAGCCTTCCTGGCCTCCTCGCTGACGCTCAGAGAAGCCACGCACCGTCCACTTCAGGGCCCGAGGCTCGCCCTTCTGCCTGGACACGTGGGGGAGAGGCCGTTCCACTCAATCCTATCTTGCTCCCTCACTTCATTCAACTCTGCTCACAGGCCACCTCCTCAGAGGCCATCCCTGACGTCCTTTCCAAAATAGCATTACGCCCTGCTCACTTCAGACTCTGAGCCTTCACCCTGGAGCTATCTCATAGTACTCATCATCGCTTGTCATAAAACATCGCAGGGACAGATGCTGGACATTATACACCCTGCCATAGCCCCTGCATGGACTGGGGGAGGGTAACTGCAATGTAAACTATGATCCATGCGGGGCAGCAGTGCTCCAAAATGTATTCCCCAAATGCGCTGAATGGGCCATAATGGTGAAAGAGGTTGATGTGGGGTGGGGGATATATGGGAACCTCTTATAATTTTTTTGAATGTAACATTTAAAAAATATAGAGATGATAGGAAGAAAAAAAATCGTCTAATCCCACAAAAAAATTAAGGCTCTGCGACAGTGGAATGTGTTTGATTCTAGTACCTAGAACTAACTACTGGCACATAGAGGGCACTCAGTGTGTTGAATGAACAAATAAATGAATTTTCTTTTTAAGGAAAATCCTTTCTTGGCCGTATGCTCTTTTCTTATTCCCTTTCACCAAGCTTCCTGATACCTCTGCGTCCGCCCCTTCCCTCAAGCCCACACATCTGCCTTCTGCCTGATCACTAGGGAAGATTCCTGTAACTAACTGCTGGATCTAGTACGCAGCGTTCGGTCTTTATTTCACTTGTGCTGCCCATTTTCTACTTCCATTATGCCCTTGGCTCTTTTCCCTGGTTCTCCTCTCTAGCTCTGTTCTTTCCTGGTCGCCATGAATCTTTCAATAATCCTTAATCTCCAGGATTCCTTCTCTGCCTCATCACTGTAGTTGTTCCTTTAGTGATCTCAATCATTGTGATAGGTATCCTTCTGTACAAAGTATTTTCCATACTTTAGATTTTTTTAGATTTCTATTAATGGGTAAACAGGGCAAAGGATACAAACAGTTTAATGACTTTCTAATAGGGCTGTTTTACAGTATCTCGAAAAATACTTGCTAGTTTTACCTCTCAGGAGTGATAGGATTCAAACAGGCAAAATAAGGTAAGGAAAGGTATATGCAAACAAAGGGACAGAGAACTCAAGTTTTCTCTATTAAATAGGCAGTGAAGAGATAAAAGTTCTGCTGAGCAGAAACTTCAATGGAGATGAGCAAGGTTTGAATTGTTACAGGCCTTGAGCTCTTGGCTGAGCAGTGAGTCATAGACATATGGAAGGATTCCACCAGTTAAAATGCGGGACTGTCTTGACATAGAGGTGCAATGGACACAACCAATCCAATGTCCACATAGAAGAGGTGGCATTGGATTGGGAAAAGTGGACATGGTGGACGTTGGGTATGGGGAAAGGCAGGAAGAGATGAGAGGTGGAGGCGTCTTTGGGACATGGAGCTGCCCTGGATGGTGCCTCAGAGGTAATCACCGGACATTGTAAATCCTCACAGGGCCCACTGGATGGAATGGAGGAGAGTATGGACCATGATGTGGACCATTGTCTATGAGGTGCAGAGGTGCCCAAAGATGTACTTACCAAATCCAATGGATGTGTCATGATGATGGGAACGAGTGTTGTTGGGGGGGAGGGGGGGGTGGGGGGGTGGGGTTGAATGGGACCTCACATATATATATATTTTTAATGTAATATTATTACAAAGTCAATTAAAAAAAAAAAAAGAAAAAAAAATGCGGGACTGAAAGGGGCAGAAAGTGGGTGGACGCTGGAGCCAGTAATTATTCTTGGACAAGACTCCCAGACAAATGGATCCACCCCATGATGGGTCACCCCAGGAAGCTACAGATTACCAAACATGGGAACTCAAGCATGTATGCTAAGGCTTGCAATCAAGAAACTGCTTGATAAATGGACCAGTATCCTCCCGTATGCAGTGGAGACCAGCTCCTTTCAGCCCATCACCAGCAGACTGGCTCTCCCCTGAGGGGGAAAACTTTTCCCTTTGGTTAATCTGGGAATTGGCAGTGCCTGGTAGTGGACTGGCTTCTAATTTGGAAGTAAAAACAATACAGATCTGTAATTGTCTATCTCTGTGGTGCAACTGACCTGAGACTGAAGTTGGTTTGTGCTCAGTATGGCCTCAAGGGGTGGCTTCAGAGAAGGATGCACCCACTAATCTGACTTCCTATCCTTTGATGGGGACAATTCCTGTTTTATATTTAGTGCTATGCAGTACAACTCAAGGCAAGTCTACTACACACTCTCCATCCCCAGATAATTTCCCTGGGTAAATTTTCTAAAAGTGGAATTACTGGATCAAGGGTATGAACTCTCAAGGTTTCTGATAAATATTGCCAAGTTCATTACCCAAAAAGCTGTATAGGATTATGTTCACCTCAGCCTTAGACACACAAACTCCGTGCACTCCTGCCTGTACTACTACATAGGTATATAAAAAGCCTATTTAGATAGATTAGCAGGTATATTAGTCAGCCAAAGGGGTGCTAGTGCAAAACCCCAGAAATCTGTTGGTTTTTATAAAGAGTATTTATTTGTGTAGAAACTTACAGTCACAAGGCCATAAAGAGTGAGTTACTTCCCTCACCCCAGCCTGTTGCCACGTTTTGGAGCAAGACGGCTGCCAATCTCTGCGAGGGCTCAGGCCTCCTCTTCAGGCTCCGTGGTCTTAGCTTCTTCCTCTCAGCTGTAGGCTAGCATAACGCTTGCCTCTCTCTTTCCAGGCTTTCTCAGCTGTTCAGGGTTCTGGCCTTTTCAGCTCAAACTGTCAGATGAATGGCTTGGCTTTCTCCCTGGGGTTCCAGCATCCAAAACTAAACTGTGTTCTTCTTCTCCATGTATTTACTTTCCTGTCTTGACTGAGGATCTGTTTACATAGCTCACAAATGTGGTGTGGAGTGGGGACTCAAACCGAGTCACTCTAACGTTATGGTGAAATAAAAGCCCTAAGCTTGATTTAATAAAAGTGAAACCTCTCAATCTAATGCAATCTAATATGCCCAGTGGACAGACCAATTTACAAATACAATCCAGTATCTATTTTTTGGAACTCCTAAACAGTGAAAATGCCGCACTGGGTATGTATGGCAGGGAAAGGATATACAGATTGAGGGGTGACTGCTAAAAGGTATGTGTGGGGGGTTCTTTTTGGAGTAATGAAAATGCTCTAATATTGATTGTAGTGATAAATGCACAACTCTGTGATTATACCAAAAACCACTGAATGTACATTTTTAATGGACTGTATGGTAGGTGAATATATCTCAATAAAATTGCTCTTAAAAATAAAAAAGCCTATTTGAAATGCATCCTACACACCAGTATACAGCAGAGTAGCCAGGAGCAGACCCGAGAGCCAGACCTCAGTATCCAGGGATCTCGACTCCACCAGCTGGGTGAAATCGTACAGCAAGTAACTCATCCTTAGAGACACAACAAAGGCGCTGCTTCATTGACTTGATTAAATAAACAAATATATTTTAAAAAGCACTCAGAACAGTGCGTTATACTTGGAGAGCAGTATTGTTTTCATTAAAAAATTTTTGTTACTAGGATAGACAAACTTTCTTCATTGGTTATTTGTATTTCTCCTTCAGTGGTTTTTATCATACCCTTTCCCCCTTTTCATGACTGTGTAGATATTAGGTCATCTGTATTTTCTTCATCTTTATAATGCCTTACAGTTATTCCTTAACCCATTTGGAATGTATTTTGGTGTATGCTGCAGGGATTCCCCCACCCTCCTTCCCCAGATGGATGAATGGTGCTCGTAAAATTTGCTTTTCAAATACTCATCTTTTCCTCACTCTTTAAAGTGCCATTTTCAGCACATGGTTAAGCACATTAGTTAGTTATTAGGCTTATTATTCCATTCCATCTGCGCTGCTTTTAGGTATCACACTAGTTTAACTGTACTTAAGACGAAAGTCAGCCCTTATTCCTCCATTTCTACTTTTGACCTGTATACACTCTAAATTCTGTCCATCACATAGTATAAATTCTGCACATCAACCCAGTTTGTAAAAGATTAGCTCCCTCTAAAGCCTACGTGCTGGGCGTCCTGGTGTCCCTTTCCTCCCATTGTGGTGCCTCCATCTCCTCTAGGCACGTGAAGCCTCCCTTCACGGTGTGAACCAAGTAGAAGGGACGAGCTTTCCAACCCCTACCTGACTTCAGGGTAAAGCAGGTAGGAAAAACAGACTTCACAGTGTTTTAAGGATGGCCCTAAGCTTGCTCTCAGTGCCACTGTGTTGTGCCCAATGCTTCCAGGTAGAGATTTCTTCCAAGGTCAAGGGAGTCACACTTTCTGGACAGAGGAGTGCAAGTGTACGTGGGAGACTAACTACTTCTCATTTAGTGTTTCTTCCCCCCCAGCCCCACTCAAAGGCACAATAACTCAACCCTTTTTGCACAGGGCAGCTGCCAAGAGTCCTAGGGTTAAGACACCTGCCTGGGGAAGGGCCAAAGAAAGTATGGTTTAGCTCCCAAAGTAGATCCATACAGCAATTTTAATTTTAAAACGAACTTTAAAATTAGCTTTGTTAGTTGCTAAAGTTAAAGGTATTTGAGAGTTTATTAGGAAACAGTTTCCCTAAAACTTTTTCTCCTCCTAAGCTATCAGCCAACAATCAGTTTAGCCTACTCTGCCTCAAGAACAGTCACATATGCCCCAAAAGAAATATCATAAAAAGGACTTAGCACAACTTTTAACCATGGGGGCAGTTTCTTATAGTTTAACAACAATACCTGCATATTATGTCAACAACAAAAGGGACATTTACCACATATCAAAATTAGACTAGAAATACTAGCTAGAGACTTAGAAAATATTTGTGATTAGTGACATGTCAAATAAAATGTCACTTAATGATAGCAAAGAACCGGCCTGAGGTCTTCTGAAAGAGACTGCAAGGAAAGATAATACACTGTAGTTTTTCCTTTCAGAGGCTATCCAGACAGAGGAATTCCAGAAATATTACTCAGGCCCATGGAAGGCAGCAAGTGTGACAAAACAAAGATCTAAATTGGCTGCAGAGGCCATGGACAGCAACTGTGTAGCCACTTTTCTGGAATATAAAAGTAGAGTTCATTTGGCTGAGGGCCGTGACCTTCCCGCCTATTTACACGGAGGCCTAGCCACTGCAGCGCACACAGGAGCCAACCTGAATGGAGGAATTTATTTTTTCTCCATGGAGTTTTCAAGAATATGCATTTGCATCAGTATTTTATATTCTCAGAGTCTGGAAATTTGCTGCTGCTGCTGAAAACATTGAAATTATTTTGATATTAAAAGACATACTTATCCAACAGGGGCCTATTTTTCAGGGGTCGTTCTGCTGGCACTCATGGAAAAGCAGAGATTCCCAGTCTACCATGAGACATCTTCCTAAAAAATAGACTCTCAAGGTCACTGGTTAAGAGAGGGATTAAAAAAAAAGCTGAATGCTGATAATGAGATGTTAAATCAAATGCAAAAAATTAATTTTGAAAATTATCTGGGGTAAGGTATCTGCCCTCTTCTAATACTCTTATCTTTGCCTGAATCTACTACCAACACGACTAGTTAGGGAGCAAAATGGTGTGGGAACGTATGGGTTTATATTTATATCCTGATGTAATTATGCATTTAAGCAGCTAACTTCCCTTACTCATTATATTTTGGTTAAGGTTGATATTACCATGTGCATACATTTTTCCAAGTCAGGGATGTCTCTGCATCAGAAGCAGGAGGAGGCAGAAAATGTGCTTCATAAGATAAGACCACCTGGGATTAGTCCAGTCCAGAGGGTCACAATCTGCTTTGATATCCTCGAATTAACAGCAGGTCGCAGAGAGCGCAATGGACCATGAAATCAAAGCCCTGACTCTACAGCCTATTAGCTTATGACCTGAGCAAGTTCCTTCTGGATAAAACGTGGCTAATACCTACCCAAGGTAGCCCAAAAGCTGTTTGAACAATAAAATGGAAGTTTATGAAAAAAGCACCCTCACATACTGAAACATATATGGAAAAAAAAAAAAAAACCACACCAAAAAACAAATCCCCCAAAAACACAGGTAGTATATAAAAGAAACAAGCCACAGATTCAAATATAACACCCACTCACACACCAAAGGGAAGAAACCAAAACTGTGACAATTTTAAGGAGGCTAATTTACAAAAGCACAATTTCCCAGTTTATATGAAAATGGTTTAATAAAACTTAAAAAACTAGTAAAACTAACAAAGTATAATGGCTAAAGACTATATATTTTTTTCCAACCATGGCAAATATTATGCATTTATCAATTCAAAGCTTTTAATTTCTCTATCATGAACTCTGAATTCTACTTACTATTCAATATGAAATGTGAAACAAAGACTTCTTTGAAAGACAATCATATGCACCAATATGTCAAACTCAAAGGCATTTTCTCCCTTAAACTTACCTGACCAAAGATGACCAAAAGACAAAAAAGTGAACAATTTTAACAAGTTTTTCAATAAAAGTTTAGAAGGTAACAAAAGGGCCAAGATAAACATTTTTGCAAATCAAGTTAGAACAGAAAAATCATGATAAAGGTAATAAGAAAAAAGAAAAGAAAATGCACCCAGACCAGACTACCATAACAAAAGTTTTGTGGAAGCTGCATTTTATTTGAAAATCCACCCATTTTTTGCTAACATACATTTTAATATTGTAAACAAAAATAGAATCTGCAAAGACAATGCAACAAGTATGCTTAAACTCATGTACAGAATTGCTTTCCTACAATGAACTGTCCTTCTTAAGGCCCCTCTCAACCCAAATGTTAAGATGTATTTACACAAAGCACCGATCAACAGTGCAGTTGAATTCTTTGTTAACTAAACTCTTGGCTCGACATTAACTTTAAAGATACTATTTCCCCTTATTCAAAAGGTACATGATCATAATGGCATAAGCCAAATAAAAGGTTCAAGGATTTGTCCCCTTCCCTCCCCCCCATAACACCTCATAAAGATTTACTGAAAAGAAGGAGAGTCTTGAAGTGAAAGCAATTCCTCGCATTCATTTTGGAAAGGCCCTAATATCAAATGGAAAATAATGACATGCCAAGCACAAAGCAGGAAAGTTCCTTCCTGATGCACTAATGCTGAATTTAAAATGTAGTGCTTTTCCTAGTCAGTGAACTGTTCCCTTGCAAAATCCTAGGCACAGAATTGACTATAAGGATTAATGCATTTATGATGCTTTCCTAATTCCCATAGTGATCAAGAATTCTTAAGAGATTCAAGACCTATGGACTTGCCTTAAAATATTTAGTGCTCTGTATGTCAGCTGAAAAGCATTCTGAATCAGATTCATTCTTGTGGATAAAAATCAAACATACTGTGTACATCCATACTCATTTTCATAAGGAGGTTTGATACAATATTAATGTTACGTAAATCGATAATCATAAATAAATACAAATACATAAGGAATGTCTACTGCAAACTGAATATA
This sequence comes from Dasypus novemcinctus, assembly GCF_030445035.2. Lineage (NCBI taxonomy): Eukaryota > Metazoa > Chordata > Mammalia > Cingulata > Dasypodidae > Dasypus > Dasypus novemcinctus. The sequence goes on from NC_080682.1 coordinate 119,849,712, forward strand.
TAATTTTTTTTTTCTTAAAAGAAAAGTTAAATTTCAGTTTCTGTATCTGTGAGGACTGGAGAAAAGAAAGACTGCATAATTAAGAATTATGATTTTGATCCCCAAAGAGTCCTGCCGGATTACAATAAAGGACACAGCTTTTCTTTCCAGACAGCTTTTCCAAATACAAATCTCACACTTTCCAAATAAGGGCTTCTCTCTGTAGGTTACTGGTTATGGGTATTAATAGGAGTTGAAAGAACTGAAACGTTAGTCACCAAAAAGACTTAGTCTTAAATCATGGCAATTCCTGGCTTTATAAATTGTATTGATACGGTTTCCTATAGACTAGTCCCAATTTCCTTCATGGGCCTTCACTGGGTTACTGTAGCATTCTAATGAAAGAAGAGAATTTAAGAGACAGCAGTTTGGATTTTGCTGGAAGTAAGGATTTGCTGCTTGAGCATTTGTCTTTTTGGAATAATTCCATTCTCTTCCATCTAGTTACATAAACTGTATCTGCAAAAAAACAGAGAAGAATGTACGTTAATTTATTGCATTGTAGGATGTTTTCTCACAAATAAAAAGTGCTTTGTAGCCTTTACCATCCAACTCAGAAGTGTTCATAGCATGCTTATCACAAATTCTGATTATAAAACAAAGTCAGTATTATCTGTTTATTGTGTGCCAGAACTTAATATTTGAAGCAGAGTGATAATTTTCCAAATACCTTCCTAATTACTAAAAATCAAGGGGTAGAGAACAGGGGAGGGAAGAAAGAAGATGAACAAGCTATTTTTCCAGACAAGTTCAGAAAAAATCTCTACAAGCATAAATATTCCCATAAAATCTCATTTGGCAAAGCAAAATTTGAAATATAATTTCCACATTAATATAAAATTAGAGATAAGGGGAACAGTAATATATGTTTACTATATCATTTCTTAGTTACTAACATAAATCAAAATCTGAAAGATCTACAAAGGAACACTCAATAGAGTGTCACTGTTCAAAGATAACTCACTTTTGATTTCCTTTAAAATGCTCATCCAAAGACATAAGTGAGGCAGATGTGCTCATAAATGGTTACCAAATCAGATGAATACAAAGTCCCAAAGACCTAGAGGTATATCTGAATGGGACTGGCACACCAAGAACAAATTATACTGTCTACCGGCAAATAGACGCAGGATGGATCATACGTAGGATCCTTCTACTGAAAAGGGCTTACTATTCATTTTCCCTTAATTAAACACGAAACTTTTTTTTAAAAAATTACTATTTTTAAATGACAAGGCATATATTAAAATACAACCCTTAAAAGATACTGTTGGCAATGAATTCTTTGCAATGAACCCTGGCCACTATACTAAAACTAAAGCAATGATGCTCCTAACCAAGCTTTAATTCAACGTATGAAATTGTGTTGTTTCCCGCATTTAAGATCGTCTAAAACACCCAATGATTAAGGGTGGTATTTGATTTCATCCATCTGCTGTGAGCAGTGGATATGATTTCACATCTTCCAATTACATTAAAGACATTTTTCAAAAGTTGCTTCTCCTCATGTCCTACCTTGACCTATTTTTTATTCATCACCTAAAGAATAGAGGACGAGGTAGAGAGAGAACCCAGAGCCCTTTAAAAGAACAAAGAAGAAGCCTGAATTGTGCTTCATGTTTGGTGGGTTTTTTCTATGCATTTCTAAGTCCCCATCTCCCCCAACAAGCAGCAATACCTAAAGTGATTTATAAGAAATCCTCCAGAGAGAGCTCTGCAAAAGGGTCCTTTCCTGAGGCTCTGGGAGGGCTGTGACTGGAGGGGCTGGACGCTGCCGACAGCTGGGGGAAAGAAGACAGAGGGGGAAGAAAAAAGATCTCAGAATGACAGAACGTGAGAGCAGAAATGTAATGAAAGAAGAAGTGGTTTCTGTGTTGTCACCTTTAATAAATATAAAAGCTGCCTCTGTAGAAAATGGAATTATTAAAACGAAAGGTGTAGTAATACGTCCAGTTAAATGATATCCAATGGCATGTGCTTTCAGATAACAAATTCTTGCTTCTGAAATTCCAAAGGAGTAAGTCTTTTGCCCAAAATAGGTAAGCTGTAAGCTGAACCATGGATAAGACTTTTATTGGGGGGGAAGGGGAGGAAGAGTATGGCTTTTGCTTTTTGTTTTTTTTTTAATTGAGGAAAGAGGCATTATCTGTCAGAAGCTGTGCACATTCTGACCTCAGTTCAGATTTAGCACATCTAGCTGCAATATTCTTTCCTTCCCATCTTCTTCGGAAGAGGGAGGGGGTGGAAAGCCTTTCCACTGTGCACACGTGGACTGGCCCCCCGTTTATGAACATGCTGCAGCTGACCTACAGACTCTGGGAGCTGAAGGCAGCTGTGAGGTCACCCCCCTAACTGCCCAGACACTGCACCGAATATGGGGAAACCTCAAGGTCTCTGATTCTGTTACTTGACTATATTTGTTTGATTCTTAGACTATCATTTAATTTAAGTATACTTTAAGAGGCTTAAATATACTGTAAGAGGCAGGCAAACTGTTGAACTCAGTAACGTATCTGCAGCGTTCATCCGAAGAAATAAAGTTCTTGTAGAACCAAGAGTTCATTTTCAGATATGTGCCTTCTCTACTAGGCTGATTTATATGAGCCATTTGAGTTTGGAATAAACTTTTAATTTATTCTCTCCCACTGCACAAAACTATAAAGGGAGGCAAGCACAGGGCTAATATAAAATAAGCTGTCCTTTCATGGATGCTCAATCTAGCATTAAATCCAAGGTGACTAAATGGAAATAGTTTCAAGACATACTTCAACATTCAAAATCCTATAAAGGATTTCAAGCCTCAAAATCTGCCTCTGCTGGTTCAAAGTGATATAATTTCTACTACTACTTTTTTTTTTTTTTTTAAGAAAAGCACTATTGAGAATGAATAGTCAGTGACTTTCAGCGAATATTACATCACTGGTATATGAGTATTTGTTTTGGACACCAAGATCAATTTACAGAAGCCATCTTCAGTCATAGTAGTTGAAGCAGGAATAAATGTTCAAAGACAATGGGAAGAAACAGCAGGAAGGAAGATGAGCTTATACAGGAAGCTACAGATGGGAAGGCAGGGAAGCATGTTGAGGTTTAAGGTTTCAAATACCATCCATGCAGAGAACAGATTAAGACGCAACGTTGTTGGAAAGACACACCTTACTTCCCCTTCAGCCCAGCCAAGGATGACCGTTCAGATGCAGAATGAGTTCAAGGGAAGTGATGGGGTGAAGGAGTCCCACGCTATGTGTTTATAGCTAAGATTAACTGGGTTTCTTTCCAAAGCAAAAATGTTCTTTTTACTGGAAGTTAAAATAAACAATAGCAACTCAAACAACAACAAAACCCCAAAACCCTGCTTATTTTGCAGACAGGCATATCCAAAATCATAAGTCTTCTAGTAAGACCCCAGCACATGTTCTCATATCATATCTTGTATATCAAAGTGGCAAGGAGACACTGCTATTCTTCTCAATACATGATAGTACGCTAGAGAGAACTTCTAGAGGTTTACAAATAATGTCAGAGGCTCAATTTTCCTTGAGGAAAAAAGTGCTTGTTTTATCTATTGGTTTCAAATTGGTAAAATACACATACATATATCTCGAGTAAACAGTTACCACCGAGCAAACAAGACAATATCCCTGCAATGAGCTTCACATAGTCAATATCCATCACAAACAAAGGAAGTCATAGTTCCGAATGGCTGGGCTGACTGGAAAGGGCTGCTAAGGATGGGGCCATTGGTCGCCCTTGGCCCTCTGGTCACCCCTTCCTGGCACAGAAGCTTAAGTACCCCATGGCACTGGGCTCTGGCCCTGCAAGGACAAGAATATAGTCGGCTCAGGGAATAAGTAAGGAAAGAGAAGGGAAGGACAGGAAAGGAAATATTGCAAGAGTCCAACTACTGCTCCAAGAAAGCAGGAAGAACAAAGGAGCACGAGGTACAATGGAATCCTGGTAGGTGACAAGAGGCAGGATTTCAAAAGCCCGAGGAAGTCACCTGAAAAACTCTTGTTGGTAAATTCAAGAACATGTAGAGCTAAGAAATAAAAAGGCAAGCTTGAAGCACTGGAGGTTCAAGAATTAAAAAACAAAGAAACAAAAACTCTATCAATTGCAACCCCCCCTAATTTTATAAGCCATCATAAGACAAACTGTAATTAATGATTCTACTCAAATTCTATGACAAATATGCTATCCCCAGAAATCTGTAACAAACAAAATTAAAGCAAAAAACAAAACAAAAAACAGCCTTTAACCCATTTATTTCAAATATCCTCTATACCAAAATTCCCCCAGAGCTGAAAAATCAGTACTCAAAATTTGTTCAAATTAAACTGATCTAGGCCACAACTGAATTTAAACAAAGTAGCCAGTCTTATTGTCCTATACAGACATACTCAGTCTTCCTTTCTTAATTTTATAGGAAAACGAAATGAGAATAGTATATAAATAAAAATATAAAAATTTACAAATAATTGATGACAACTCTTAGCTGAAATACCTCTACCTCCTCTCCTACTTTCATCAACCTTTTTAAAAAAAGTTACTTTGTAATGAAAAAAAAATTGTAACATTACCCAAATAAAAACCTTTGATATTATCACCAGAACAAAGATATTATTTCGGCTGTGTGTGTTTAATATAGTAAAGACAGAGTACAAAAATCATAAATTAACAAAAATCAATAATTAAAAAAGGTAAACATACCTAGAATAAAGGAGTATTAAAAAAGAATTCTATCAATACACTGAACATTATAAACAAAAAATGGTTACTTATGCTTAATGCCAAAGAAAGAAAATCTCAGGTTAGAACAAGAAAATAGTAGTAGTATCAAAAAGTGAAGCTAGTGCACTTAAAAGTTTATGGGATGCAGGACATTCTCTATCCTGCCATAACCCACTGAACTGGGAGAGAGTGTAAATTACAATGTAAACTATAATCCATGCTATGTAGCAGTGCCTCAAAATGTACTCACCAAATGCAGTGAATGTGCCACACTAATGAAAGAGGTTGCTGATGTGGCAGCAGTGGGGTTGTGAGGAGTAGGGTATACGGGAACCTCTTATAGTTTTAAATGTAACATTTTACGTGATCTATGTATCTTTAAAAAATAAAAATTAAAAAAAAAAAACTTATGGGAGAATATGGATTGGATATTTAGGAGAAAACTTGTGATAATGAATGTTTTTAAAATTCTTAGCTGCCACTTTGCTACATCTTTACATTTGAATTTTTCAGTGCCACAGAGACTCATTGTGCCTTCGAGATTAGAGAAATTAAGGTCAACACCTTGAAAGAAAAATGGGCCTAGTTTACCTGAGTAATGTGGAGAAAGATGGAAGTGAATCTAATCCTGGCTCTCAAATAAAATGGGGTTTAGAATCTTAGGCCCAAAACCTAAGACCTATATGGATTAAATGAGGATTAAATGAAAATACATATAAAGTACCCAGTATGTTGCCTGGCATATATTAGCAGCCTGAATATTATTTCAACCTTCCCGACTGCCTCCCACCAAACACTGATCTATCTTTACATGAGTCTTCTAATCTGATTTGTCTGGTACTTCTCTTATAAAGCTTCTTACTCTGCCATCAACCAGTCATTTGGGCTTCCATATTATACTTACCTTTAGGCTCTTCAGGTGCAGGAAACATTTCTACCTTTCTTGTTCAGCAACTAATAGTAAGTTACACACTATAAACATTCTAAAACGTGTTAAATTAAAATGTTTTTTTGTTGTTGTATAACAATGTCTCCAAAGTTGGATGAAAAAAAATTAGTTCTTTTGCAATTTTTACATTTTACCCCTTAAAATTTTCTATTTTGTACATTTTAAAAATGTACTATTATTGCAGGAGTGTATGGATATAATTTACAAATAAATATACATATACAATGAGGGTAAATGCTTAAAAAATATTTTCCTGATAGTGTTGTGCAATCAAAACATTGAGAGATCTCCTCAACAGGACACATAGCTGAGTCACAGAACAGGGTGTTGTTTTGGGTAATGTTTAGAATACACTCAGGCCATTAATGGTGTGGATGAATCCAACGGCTTCTGCAGAATGTGGCATTTCAGTCTTTTATATTAAATATAATGCTATTAATCAGCTGTCTTTGTGCGGTATGGCTAAAAGAAAGGGAACTAGTTCTCTCCTGCACACATGTAGAGGGCTTGCCCTTTAAAGCTTGAGTTTTAGAGTTTTTGATGAGTCTTCTTGAATGTGAGCTCAATATAACCCCATCTTAGGGTTGTACCCAAAAGTAGCACCACAAAGTTATGTAAACATCAGGACTGGCATTCTTTTTTTTTTAAAAGATTTATTTATTTATTTAATTCCCCCCCCTCCCCTGGTTGTCTGTTCTTGGTGTCTATTTGCTGCGTCTTATTGTCTTGTTTCTTTGTCTGCTTCGGTCATCGTTAGCGGCACGGGAAGTGTGGGCGGCGCCATTCCTGGGCAGGCTGCTCCCTCCTTCGCACTGGGTGGCTCTCCTTACGGGGCGCATTCCTTGCGTGTGGTACTCCCCTACGCGGGGGACACCCCTGCGTGGCAGGGCACTCCTTGCGCGCATCAGCACTGCGCATGGGCCAGCTCCACACGGGTCGAGGAGGCCCCGGGTTTGAACCGCGGACCTCCCATGTGGTAGACGGACGCCCTAACCACTGGGCCAAGTCCGTTTCCCAGGACTGGCATTCTTAAAGCACTATCTATCTTGTTTTAGGAAATGCCAGAGAGTAGTCTGAAAGCATTTCCATTTGCAGGTATGTTATTTCTAAACCTACACACTGATTACCACTAGAATTTACAATAACTTGAAAACGTTAACACAGAAGCAATATGTTATTCAAAAGGAGCATCGAAAGCCATCTCGTTACAATTATGGCAACTTAAATTAGCAAATAGTTGACGAGAACCAAATTGGAAAAAGGAAATAGATGACAAGATTTCCTAAATTCATGGGAGGTAATATTACCTGATCTGAGTTAAAAATAAACACTAATATCCATATATTAGCAGAGTTTCCAAGGGTAAGAGAAGTTCAATTTGATGGATGGGAATCATGAAAACTGGCTCAGTGAGGAATTATTTGTTGCTAATTCATGTAAGATTTCAATTTCTGATCCCTCAAAAAGAGAATGAAAAGTCAAAGTTTATGCCAACTATTACTATGAGGAGATAAAAAAAAAAAGAAATCTACAATGCATCACTTATTTATTATTTACTGGAAATATTTCACTTTTACTTGGTTAAAAAAAAAACCTCCAAACTCTTCCATATATGAGCTTGAGGTTACACGCTTTTATTCAATTTATATACTGGGTCTCCACTTAAAAATGTCTTAGGAGAGAGTTCCATGACTTTAAAAGAAGATTCTATCAGATAATAGAGTCATAATTAAGATTCTGAAATAATGAACTATGAATTATTTACAAGGAAGATAATCTGTAATGCAAGGAAAAATACAAACTGAATTGGGAATAGGGACACTTTTTGAAAATAAAGAAATCTGATTTTCTTTTTAAAGCAAAATTGTTCCTTAAAATCATCAAATAAGGAACTAAAATAAGCCTCCATGTTCCTCAATCAATTTCAAGTATTTTGCTTGATCCTTACATCAACCCTATGAAGTACCCAAATTAATATAACAACTTTATAGATAAGGAAACTGGGGTTCATCAAAGTTATATAGACAATCTGCCCTGAAACACAGTGAGAGGTCAAGTTCAGACTTGACTATATCTGCCGACTCCAAGGATGGCGCTTTTTTCTGTCTTTGTAATCTGTTATCCGAATTAATTTCAACTGAGCTAGAATTCATGGTTACATTTAACTTACGGGAAAAAGTCAAAGTGAGAAAAGTGATTAAAAAAAAATAGGGACTTCTCTAGCAATATTATACAAACACATCCCTGCCATTTACACACACACACACACACACCACACACACACAGTGCCATATATGGTCTAGGAGTTCAGTATGAAGATTTTGCATAACTAACTTCACAGTCACTCAAGATTTTACCTTTCTGGTTTTGTTTACCAAAACAAGGAATTCGATACTTTTCTTTTAGAAAGAATGTCATCAGTAGAAGTCCAGTAGACAAGGTTGTACTACAGGTTATCTTATTAACTACAGTGGTTAGCACACTACACCCCTCAAATTCTTATTTTGACTCATTCAGGTGTGTACAGAAGGCTAAAAAACCGGTTCTGGGGTACCAAATCCTAAGTCCCAAAATAAATGGTATCCTTGAGTATGCAAGGATGAATGAGCACAACACTGATGACAAGGCAAAAGGCCTTCAAAGAAACATAGTTGGGCAGACCTGCTGGCAGATGAACCACTGCCAACATCCACAATTAACGTACTAAGAAAGTAAAAATAAAAACAAAAAAGCTAATCTCAAAAATAGAGAGAACTATTAGTTCTTATACGCAAGGAAATAAAGGCCTTTTTTTAAGACTCCAATTATTGCAGTATCTAGAGCCAACAGTGCCCCCATTTAGAAGGGTAAAAAGCACTCACAACAAGTCATTGTTTCCTTTCAGACGTTTAACTGATGTCTGACTTACTTATAGTTGGCCATTACAAAATAAAAACAAACACAAAACTCAGCACTGCCATTCTGCATCTTTAGCCAAATGCTCCATAAACAAAATGCCTGGCAATCCTCCATTAAAAAAAAAAAGCCTACCAAGAAACCAACGAAACTTTTAATTTGCCAATTTTTTCAAATTAAATGCTCAAACATAACACAATTTTCTTATTGTTTTTAGGAAAATAGGCAGATTACTATGGGATCAGTGTGAACTTCTTATATAAGAAAATGGTAAGAAAATGGTAAGAATAAGGGACTCTGCCCCAAGGGTCTTTGAGGACATTGTAATTGCTACATAAATGTTCATTAAAAGAAAGTGTACTTAACATCACCTTGATTTTCAAAGAAATCTGAAACTAACCAGGTTATCTGTCTTCATGCTCAATAACAGAAAAGCTGCATATTGCAAACGTGAAAGGAGTTTACAAACTAAACTATATGTTAGCAACAAACATTCCAATTTATACAAATATACACTAGTAAGAGAAGGCATGAGATGGTTTCCTGCTGGCGTTGTAGAGAGAGCAGCAGAGCTGAGCCCAGAGAGAAAGGAGCCCTGGGAGACAGACAAGAGCTCACTGGAAAAAGCTGGGACCACAGAGCCTTAGAAGGAAGAGCAAGCCTGAACCCTGGCAGCCATCAGCAGCCATCTTGCTCCAGCAAGAGATTTTGGTGAGGGAAGTAACAATTGCTTAATGGCCTCATAAGTGTAAGTCTCTACCCCAAATAAATACTCTTTATAAAAGCTAACAGATTTCTGGGACTTTGTATCAGCACCCCTTTGGCTGACTGATACAGGAGACTTCATGAGATAGTTTTAAGATAGAGGAAAGCTGATGGGATACCTTAAATGCTCAGTTATATTGAAAAATTCACCTACTTGCAAGGTGTTAATAATAGAGTGGTATATGGGAACACTGAATTCTGTGCATTTTTTGGTAAACTTACAACTTTTCTAATATAAAAAAAATGTTTTTACCATATGAAAAAAAAACCCAAAAGCATCATACACAATGTTTCAAGGTCGACGGCATTATCCAAAATCATAGAGGATGTTCTTCTCAACCACAGTAGTTATATCCTGAACATGGAAATGTGGTTTATAATCCAAACCCAAGGAATGTGCAGTGTTTCACTGCTGAGGAAAGGAGGACAGTGCTGTAGCAGCCATGTGGGCTCAGTCCCATCAGCAGAAAGGCAGTGTGGTACAAATGAGTGGTGGACTAGGAATGAGAGGAAATGGGGATAAGTTGCAGTTCAACCATTTACTTATAGTTGAAAAATCTTTCCAAGTCTCAGTCTTATTCATTTATAAAATGGGGGAGGGCATACTAGGCCCATCTACCTTAAATGTTATTTTGAGAATGAGGTAAGATAATGTACGTAAAAGTGCTTGATAACTGTCAGGCACTATACACACGTAAGGTAACATATTTTGCTTCTGAGACAGGAGCCTGGAAAGGCAGACTGGGTGCAGAATTTAATAACATAGCAGAGAAAAAACTTTTGCAGTCAGTGGTTCCTAGTAAGCTTATATAGCTCTGGACTATAACTCTTCTTAAATACACTTACTTCAATAGGTTTAAGTTCTCATCACTTTGTCCCTTAAAGCAGAAAACCAAATTAATTGTTAAATTTATGTCCCAGAGACTTAAATCTTCCATCTGTTCACATGCCAGCTGAGCCCTGAATCGCAGCAGAGTTGCAGCCAGCACTTTCTCTCTCCAGTTCATTGGAATTGCCCAGGAGAACTAACACAAAAGAATGATGATGGAAAATGCCCATCCCCCAAAACAGAGAATCTACAACTGCAAGCAAGACAGTTCCATTCATGTGCCCCATGGCATCTAAGCCCCCTCTCAACTGGAAGCAGAGTGGGCATCACTATTTCCAAATCCTCAAGACTGGGGAATGAACACTGGACTACAGTAGACTTATTATTATTCTAGCAATGCAAGAACTTGTATCACTGATAAAAAGGCAGTGGCCACCAGAGGTTCTGAGAGGAGGAAGAGGGAAGAATAGGTACAACATGGAGGCATTTTTGGGACAATGGAATTGTTCTCCATGACATTGCAATGACGGATACAGGCCATTATACAGTTTGTTAAAACGTGTAAAATTGTGTGGAGCAAAGTATAAACCATAATGTAAACTATAGACCATGGTCAGTAGCAATGTCTAAATTTATGTTCATCAGTTATAATAAATGTTCCACACTAATGAAAGATGTTAATGGGGAACAGTGTGGGAGGGGGTGGGGTGTATGGGAATCCCCTATTTTTTGATGTAATATTTATATAATCTAAACCTTCTTTAAAAATGAAGAAAAAAAAAGAAACCAGAAAACTAAAGGACATAAAACAGCTACATTGATAGGGAAATCATCAACACTTTTAAAAAAATTATCAAAATGCAATAGATGTCTATAAAAAATTAAACCAGTAATAAAAACTAATGGTCTTTTGCTCTGGGCAGCCGAGAAAGGAAGGTGCCCATGGGCCTATCAGCCGTGAGGCTGGGTGGCCCAGGGACACCCTGACGCCGTGCAACAAAGCCTGGGTTTTAAGGAAGTATGAAGATCATAATGCTATATGTTTTCTGAAAAAAAGATGGCTGAAAAGAATACAACTATAAGAAGTACCTACAGTTACAACATACAGGTAGCTGCAGATCAATGTTCAGATTCATAGCCATGGCATTCAGAAATTCTTCTTAGCCTCAAGTGAGGCATGCAACAATCTTGGGAAGGTAAAATGAATTGGCCAGGAAGACAGATGAATAGAAGCAAATGGGGAAAATTTGATGTTGATAACCTTATCTCAGTTTAATACTTATATTTTTAATTTCTGAGCAATAAGTCTGTTTTCTTTAAAAAAAAAAAACAAAAAAAAAACCACAAAAACTAATGCTAGTAAAGGATGAAGAGAAGGTAACTATAAATATCTCTAATCCATCTTATTAAAGCAAATACATACATAGTAACTGACATAAAATAATTATTATGTCAATTATCCTGACTCCAAGCTATGTTCATTATAAACATTTATAGCTGATTAAGGGAAAGGAAGAAAGCCACTTTAACACAGACAAGGGGGGAAAAATAGTCATGTGGGCAAACACATGAATTGTGATCAACATGGATTTTACCACTTAATCAGAACTAAATTTACTATCTACTCCAGGCCAACACAGATGCCAATTATTAAATGATTCCAACACTCAAAATGAAAATGAAAAATGAAAGGATCCCTTGTGTTTCTCTAGTCTATGAAATACATGTAGAGATTAGACTCAAACGGAATCAATATAAATTAAATGTGGCAATGTAAACTATATGCATTAGCAAATACAATACTCTATACACCCAAGTAGAAAAGGAATAACAAGTCCATTATCAAACGCTTACACACACATTTTCAAGCAAGTAACCAATCAGTTGGCATCAGAAGCAATTTAAGAAAAGAAAGAATGCTTTAACAATTCCAAGTAATTATCTGTTTCTGACTGTCAAACATTATAAGCACAGCCACCAACAAAGGATAAGCCATCCCATCACTTCACAAGGGTCTCCTACCACAGTATGCCACTAGAGAAGTAAAAAAGTAATTTCATGATAAGAAAAAAAGAAAGAAAAAATTCAGATTCCTCTAATGCCAACGAAGGAATGAAAAACAACGTGTGAATATTTAAGGTGAATTTTCAGGAACTGGGAGGAGCTTTAGAAATATTTAGTCACTTGTTTAAAGGTATTATGTGAGCATAAAATCTCAAGCCTTTTAGATTTGTTTTTAAAAACAATCCTCAGTAATAAGAAGTTATCTAATGAAAAAAATAACATCCACAACTTTGGAGACTTGCCAAGAGTTTTACAGCTATCTTACAGGTAACACCCTTGTAGGATCATTTAAACCGTTAGGAAAGGCACTGGCATTCTGGGTTAATGGTTTCTAGCATTTACAAAGGGTAGCTGGCCAGAACTATTAACAGAAAGGTTTCTTAACCTCAGACAAATTGTTCTCTGGGTCCACCAATTATAGATTATCAGGTGTTTTCCACCTTTACTATCTGTAATCTTCTTGTTCTTTCCCACCAATAAGCAATAATACTAAAAGCTTTTATATGAGAAAGATATGAAGCAAATAACATCCACTATTAGAGGGAAATGCTAATAACTTAATTCTCCAGTGAAAAGGATTTTTAAAATAGTAAATTCCTTCCAAATCAAAATCAAGCACATCAGAACAGTTCTGTGCAGCATGTAATACCTGTGCTCCTGATACAGGGCCAAAGGGGTTTGGTGGTCTCATGACAGGCTGGCTGTAGATTAAGGTTGGCTGTGTCATTACAGGCACACTTCCCATCTGAGGAGGCTACAAGTTAGAAGAAGAGCAAGTTACAGGATTTTGACTCATGTTACTTATTACGAGTAAGAAAACAAGGAAGTCAATAGGAATGAAAAGTACTTCTGCTTTGGCTCAAAGAACAAATTTCCTAAGACTACAAGACTGACAGCTACAAATTTTCCTAAAAATATTTAAGGAAAATCTTAAACATGATAATTTAAAAAAAGGCTGAAATGAAACCTAGTGTTTCTGTTCAATGAGTTGCAAAATTTAAACTTTAATACAGTACAACAGACAAAAATTTCAAAAATTTACTTATTTGCCAGCTTTAGATATAGAGACAACTTTACATTACAAAGGCACTTCAAAGTAAATTGCCTTTGTATATTGAATCAAGTTTTTATTCCATTAGGCAGGTAATCACACTAAAATAACTGATTCTTTGAAGAGGTTTACTATCTATGGTTCTTTCATTTCATTTCAGACACTTGTAGAGAGATCCAAGAGAGGGCCTAGATTATACACCAAGGTTACTTCAATCTTAAGTAACTAAAAACAGAATTTTATCCAACTAGCTCTTTCTTGAAAAATCACCACTCCACAGGAGAAAAATAACATAATAAATGACAATATCTAGAGTGAAAATAGAACACACACAGACACTAAAAATTATTTTGGTTAAAATGCAACACTCTAAAAGCTTTCCAGATGTTCTAATTAATCTCTCAAGTAGACTCCTGCTATTTCAAAATTATATTGGCCATTTAAGCAATTATTTTTAACTTCCGGCCAAAGACACAGAAGGCTGTGAACTCTTTCTTTCTTCCTTGGGATAACAATGAAAGCAGAAAATATGGATAGTAATGATTTTGCTGTTTCCAAATTACTCCAATTCCAACAAAAATGGATAATATAATCTTAAATTTTAGATATGTGTCTTCACTTATAATGCTCATTATTTTTAAACAAGACTAAAAATAATCTGATTAATCTCTTTATAATGCTATTCATTTTCTTTTTCAACACAACTGATTTTTTCCCCAAGCTGATGACTGGACACTACCACTACACTACACTACCATTACTGTAGCAATTAAACTTGAAAACAGATATGAGGGTCCACTTTAAGTTCATGGCCTGCGTTTTTATGCACATTCCGCTTTAAGGCAACGGCCATCAATCCAAAAGTTGTGGAACTTCTTCACATGTATGAAATGAGCTACTGCCATACAATGTACATAAAGAAGTAGCACAGTAGCCATAGTAGCAATACCAAAGTATCTAGTGCTGCCTTCTACCAGCAACAATTCCTCAAAGATGGACCAGGGGGTTGAATCTACTACCTCTATTACTTATGTAAGTGAGTCTTTATATTGAGAGAGCTGGGAGAGTAAGGTAGCCTGGAATGTGGACTGTGCGTGCCTAAACAGGTGGAAAGGTTGTTTTCATACAATAATAATCACTGTCGCAGGAAAACTTCTCTGGCTTTATACCAGAATAAATTTACTCCAAGACAATTCCAGAGGTGTTAAACCCTCACTTCCCCTACCGTGAGGTTTTAAGAACTCATTGGTATTTAATTTAAGGTCAGAACAACAAAGGCTTGGAGTTACTATTAACACTTAAATGACTTTGCAATGAAGTATAAAATGCCTAGCAAAGTTATGAGAGGATACAATAAGTCAAGAAATACTGTGAACACTTTTAAAATTCTAGAAAAACCTATGAAATCATTACTATGATATCAGGTAATACGTGAGACACTAGGAATATGTGGGACACTAAGTTCCTTCAGCTTAGCTTATAATAAAACCAGGTTAAATATGAATGAGCCTATTTTCAAAAAGCTGTATATGGAAAAATACTTACGATTCCATATCCTATCATGCCTGTTGGTGTAGTAGCAGGATAGGCCATCACAGGGGGTGCCTGATGTGGTGAAAAAAATAATAAACAAGCATAAATCAGATGTCACCTGGGTTCGAGGAATCAATAGCTGTGCTTCCACTAAAAAGAACTGCTAAGACAGCGATGATTAAATAGTACTTATCATTAATAACTGTCAATTAATTCCCAATGGAAAAAAGTATGTGGAAATTAGAGGTAAAGCAGAATTATTAGAAGGGAAAAATACCACTTAAACTTAGATAAAACTATGATCTAAGATTTCAGTGTGCTTTTACAGCTTTAAAATACTCAGAATTTTTAAAAATATTCAAAATTCTAAAATTTAAAATCTATCATAAAAAATATTTACCCAGAAAAAGTAATATTACCAAATGTCTTCCTAGGTACTTTGTTTCTTTAGCACTCAAAGAAAAAAATGAAAGCTCTCACATCAATTAATAAACTGATCTTCCAAAAAATTAGTTTCTAAAGATCTCACTCACTCTTAAAATTCCAAAAATTTCAAACTAGTGAGTATCACTATTTCTATGAAATCACAATTCTCATATAACAAGTTTATCTGTTAGCTTTCCTTCTAATTTATTCCATCAACTTTAAACTATCTTCTATAAAGCACCAATTTAAAGGAGGAAAAATAAAATTTTAAGTTAATGCTTTATGTTAAAAAGCAGTTCAAGCATTCTTGGCTTAAATTAAAAGGAACCATCTATCACTAAGATGTGTTTACGTTTCCCCTCCTCCTCCACTTTAACTCATGCTCTATAAATTACAATTGGAGCACAGAATCATTTTAGATATTATTTGCTGTCTTAACAACATTCCTTCTGTGTTAAAATAAAAACTGAAACTGAATACAGGTGAAAGACCAATAACACTGCTGAAACATAAAAAGTAACTGAAATTACATAGTAATTTGAACATATGCATAAAGAAGTTAAATGAAGCACAACTTTTAAAAAATAACACTAAAGTGAGTAGTTAAAAGCTTAGTATTTGACTTATTGGTCTCTCCCTACTTAAAAAAACCAAGATCTGCAAGAGCAGCAGACAAACTGCCAAGTACAGCTGAAGCCTGTAAGATTTCATGCAATTGTTATTTTAAACATGACCACAATCGACATTTCCCTTCATTCAGAAGTCATCAAGTGCAGAGTGGCAGCACAGATACACACACAGACACCCAGCCGTCTGGCAGCAAATGGCGGAATATTAAGCAAGAAAAAAATTGGTATTTTCCATGCTACCCTCAGTATCAATTCTGCAACGCACCCATGAAATCAGGAGATGCTAAGAAGAATTTTGGCACATTGAAAATCTGAATGTGAAAACAAGTAATAGCTGGAAGATTATGAGATTCTGCTATAGCAGTGGTTAATAGCATGCCAGTTTATTGCAAAAAGGCTAGTTTTGGTCACTTACGTATTGTGGAAAATGCATGCCATTCTGTTTTTCCCAGGGAGAACAATTACATAATGCAATAACACCGGATTAGAACAAGTACTTACACAACAGAAAATACAGAAAGCATTTTAGTTCACGTGTACATTCACTAAATACCTAAATCCCTTGTAATTCCAGTATCTACCGAAAGAACATCTACACTAAAACACTATCAAGGTTGACAAGGAAAATTTAGTCTTTGACCTCAACCCTTTTTATGATTATAGTTTACTGATTACGAGTGTCATTTAAGCATAAACTCTATCAGTATTGTTAACAGTGCAAAATTCAGTGCATCCCACACACAGGGTTGCAACAGATGTCTACTTTGAAAAAAAAGCAAGCAGTAAAGTTATGAAAAGAATTTGTAATATAAAATTCATAAATATATTTTAATAAAATCCAAAATAATTTGCTTCAAACTAAGAGCAATAACAACACATTTCAAAACCTTGACAGTGTTTAAGGATTAATAAAAAGGTTAGAAATGTAAAGGAATGTCAAAAGCAGCAGTTTATCTAAATAGTAAATCACAAACCCTATAAAATATAATACATAAAAGTATTTTAATAAAATCCATGAGATGACAGACATTGCCATAAACAACACAGCACCCTATAAAATGCTATTACATCATCAACATAAAAATTCTACATGGTTTAGATGCCTATTATGTTCTTCTAGTAGTCAATCTTAAGTGCTATGAACCAGTATTTCATATGAATACTAATTAATTACAAAAGAAAATATTCAATGTATTCTCATATTAGCATATGCACTGACATTATTCCTCATACATTATCAATGTATAATTAACACCTGAGACTATAAAATCCACTAACCACCTGCCATTCTAGTCTGTGTGGTGTGTCACAGTGGGAAGAACACTTAAATTCACAGATAGGAGGGTGGATTTCACTTTCAATTTGCTATATTTCAGCTGCTCTCCTCTTGAAAAAAATCACATAATTTCATTCTTAAAATTGGAATGATACATGCTCAAACTACCTCAAGAATACACCATCTATAGGTTCAATATATTGTGTACATACAAACCTAAAAATTATTTAAAACAAGATTTTATTATTAGCAATGGTAGTAACTACCACTGAAAAATCAGTCTTTAAAAGGTGGCCAAATTTCAATATTATCTTCCATTTATGAAGTCTGAAGCTAATAAAATTCTTTAGACAGTCCTCACAAAATTTCATCAGCACACTAATTTCAGCTCAGTTCTATACATGATTAATCCGAAGAGAACAAGGCAATGCTCTGGAAAAGATTTAATAATAAGAAAATGGCTTCAACAAGGACAATGGAGGTCCCTAACAACAATGAAGCTCAAGGTGTAGCATGTGTAATCAAAATGCTACTACCAGCGCACTTTTAAACAATTCTGAAACATGTCTTCTTTTAACAGAAGAAATAGGTTCTCTCTGAACCAGGGAGCACTGTTGCATTGGCAAAACAGCACTGGCCAAGGATAAGGGATTATAGCCACAAGGCTACTGTGGGCTAACCATGCTTTACATTAATTAAAATCATTACTAGAATCTCTTCAGTAGTAGATGCTAACTACTGAATTAGCATATATAATTTACATGAAAATATTAATAAGTATAGTTTCTTATCAATGGTGAGATCAAAGCAAACAAATTTTTAAAAGATTTTATATTCTAAACAAATAATAACATTGAGACCAATGGTATAAGTAGTGATTAAGTTATACTATCTGAGTTTTAATAACACCCAATCACTTAAGAACTCTACGGCTATGAGCGTATTACTTAATTATTCTGTGCCTCCATTTCCTCATGTGTAAAATGAGGATACTAATAGTTACTACCACACAGTGTTAATCTGAGGATTATATAAAACAATACCATATATTATTTATTAGAATGATGCCTGGCACAAAGTAAGGACTAAATAAATGTTAGCTACTGAAATGTACCTGACAACCAGTTAACCAGCTTCCTTTAAGAGAAATACAAATTACTTATATTTTCCAAATTCAATAATAATTTTCCTATTTATGCCTATTACTTTAAAAACATTTTCTAAATTATTACTGTGTTAGTATATCATGAGCTTTTCTAACTCACCATTGTTGCAGCATTCCAAGCAGTTGTTGGTGCAACTTTTGGTTGCCAGTTAGATCCTCCAGTTAACTTCTTTTCACCTGGCTGACTCCAATTTACATCACTTCAAATAAACAAAAGTGAACTATTAATCATCTCCAGTTATAAACGTTTCTTTACTACAGACTTAGATGAAACAAAAAATTTAAGATGCAGACTTGACATCTCTCTATATATACTTTCAAGATGAAAACCAAATTGATCTCTAAATGAGACATGGGAAAAAAATACAAATAAAGCACTCACTTCTTAGTGGTTCCATTTCCAATGCCAAGATCTAGGATGGGCAAAAAAGAAAGCATTTTAAAACTAGACTCATTTTTATAAAACAACTTACTTTAAAGAAGAAAAAAATTCAAAGAATACTTACTGCCCACAAGGTTGGCTAAGGATGAATCCAAGTCATCAGATACTAACTTGTTAGACGGGAGTTTGGCAACAGGAAGACTCTGGTTCTGAGAGGCCACTGTTGGTTTGAGAAGTCCACCTAGTTCATCAAAGCCTTAAAGTTACAAACAGACGAAATAGGATTTGTAAGGTACTTTATGGTGCTACAGCTTTCTAAAAAGGGCCTCTGACTTTTCTCCTTGTTTGTTCACTGGAAAAAGTCCTCCAAAAAAGGAGCACTAGTAAAAGATCTTAAAAGGAAAAAGGAGATATCGTCCACTTCATAGTGAACTGGTTGAGAAACCTGTATTTACTTTGACATAAATCACTTATGTCTTATCTCATGAAAAAATACATTAAAGTTACAGGGGATGGAAAGAAAAACATTTGTGTAAATTTCTTATTACTAAGTCACAAAAGAGAGGGGAATGTAATATAATTCTTGCTCTCACCAGGCAAAATTTTCTGAAGACTCACTATAACTGAAGCAATATAGACTTAAAAAAAAAAAACACAGAACAAAAAATATTTCTGTACCTTTTTAAAGAAGTTCCTTTTATTTTAAGAAATAATATTTTATAGACCTCTTTAAACTCTTCAAAGTAGAGACTGTACAGTATGGAATAGTACATTATAAGCAAATGAAAATGAGCTACTAGTTATCTCCTTCTGACTATAAAGAGCTAATCTAAATTAAACCAAAGAAACTGCTTAACTACTCTCCAATTTCATAAAACCATCAGTAAACCAGGACACTACCTGAAAATGAAAATAAAATAAAATCCCTTAAATTTCTTTACCAGGGGGTAGACGGTAAAGGTAAAAGCAAATCCAACCAGTCCTCTAACAAATTCATTACCATGATCTAGGAATACTAAGTAAAGTGTTTATAGAGTTCAGAGTTTGAAAAGGAAAATGGTAGTTTACAAAAACATGAACGGTTGGACTCTATATTTCCTTTATCATTTTCCCCAGCAAGACAAACTTTAAAGGAAAAAAAGGTCAAATGCATCAAAAAGTATAATTATAAACCTACTCAGACAAAATGAAATTTGAGTACATATATATTCTTTATAAGCTTGCTTCTTTCTTTTTGAATGGTAACTTATTAAATGTTATGAAATTAGGAAAACTTCAACATAGTCTACTTTAAACAGCAAATTTAATTACTAACCAAAATCAAGGGCCATGATAAGAAAAGAATTACTGAGTGTCAAAGTTTATGGGAATTCAATCTTTACAAACTTCAAACTAATAAAATATTTAAATGGAAACAGTTAAATGGAAACCTGGATTAGCAGATTTATAAAATCCTTATTAACATAAACAAAAAAATATGCCATAATAAGAAATAATCCTTAGAACAATAAGATACCCCTGCATTCACAGCTCTGATATGTAATACATACTATTCGTTGATATAAACAAGTCAAAGTACCACGGGTCATATTTTCCTAGTTTTTGAAAACAGCCAGCTTCATACTTGAAAATACAGTAAGATTATTATTCACTTCAGTAAAGGTAAAACTGTAACACCTAAAAAGGATCAATATTCTATACACAGTCACCAGCAATTTGGCATTCTAATTACCGAGCAAAATATCTTTCTCTTATTTAATTCTGGGAGAAACGAAATCTTCCTAGAGTCAAAACTGTCACTAAAAAAAGGCAAAACAAAGGGGTGTGGCTCAGTGGATGAGCACCTGCTTCGAATGCATGAAGTCCTGGGTTCGATCCCTGGTAACTCCTAAAAACAAAGCAAAAACAAAACTGCCACTAATGAAAGGGTAATGGCTAATAGTTCCTTCAAGTTTTCTTCTAATGGTTGGTGAGGGGGACGGACAATTTCTTTATCTATTACAGTTTAATTTACTTAAACATGTTCAAAGTAGCATTATCCTTCCCTATACAGAATCAAAATTAGAACATTTTTACTGTTACGTAAAAAATAAAATTCTTACCCCCAGAATCTACAATAACATTTGTAGATTTATTTCCAAACACAGACTCAAAGTCAACATTAAGGCCAGTTGAAGGATGTGGCTGGGCAACTGGAGAAGGAGAGAATCCTGAGAAAAATCAAAGTGGAAAAAGCTCACTTCGTTAATAATTCCATATTTATTGCACTTTATGTCACTAGAGTAGGAAAGTAAATTCCAAAACAAAAAACAAAACCAATCCTTCAAGCTAAATGTTTTCTATAACACCGCATTTTTATCATGATTACATTTTCCATAACATATCCATCTCCTTGACAGAGAAAACTTTGTTTTATTACAGAAATAAAATCTTTGTTTTTATTTTGCCTTAATTTTGTAAGCTGATAATCTTTAAAAACAAAACATCTAAAATTCTACAATTTTGCATGAAGCATAATGTAAGGGTTCATTTAACAATGAAATAAGTATTCTAGAATGTTTTAAAAAATATGAACCTAATTAATATCCCCAAGATAAAACTCTCTCTACCCACCTACCCCTCATTTTCCCCTTTCTAAAGGCTATATATTTAAAGTTCATATGAGAAGTAACAGGACTCTGAAAGTTACAACCCATTAAATCTTTAGATCTACTTCCTGTCTAGGTGCTTTTAGAAGATCAAAAAAAGACAGACACATCACTTTCAACTGCCAACCATCCACTAACTTCAACTTATCATTTCCAACATTGGGGCTGATGAGTACACAGTAGAACCTGCTAATGTGTCTAACTCTAGCCTGAAACCCCGGAACATAAACAGGAAACATTATTCTTTCCTGTCCACATTACACTAATATTAGTGGCAATAAGCAAATAGAATCTAGTTCATGTCTTTGAGACCAGCTTCTGCTGAGATAACAAGTGCAAGATTTTCAATTGCATGAGGTTGTATTTTTGGGAGGTGAGGTTCTGAATCTCTAGGAGCTGAAAAGAAGAAGTAAAATCATCTAAAAATATTAGAGCAGTCAGTCGTATGACTTGACAGGCTTTTAATCTCTGAATATATATCCAAGCAGGAAACAGCCCAGCAAGGATCACAAAAAAGGAATTTTTTCACCTTGAAGAAAATTTTAGGAAATGGCTCCTTAAGGTCCCTTCTACCTCTAAATTCTATAAAGGCAGAATATATAAAAATTTTTTAAAAACCCAAAAAATATTAGGTTAACAATTATACCATTAGAGAGAATTTAACTTTTGTTTTTTTTTTTACATTTTTTAAATTAGGAAGTTCTAGGCTTACAGAAAAATGCATGAAACAGAGTTCACACAAAACCCTATGAAGACAAACTTCTTGACTCTTAAACAGAGCTTTTCTCACTTTCCTCGCCAACTCTCTGCTAGGAGACCTTCAGTCTCAGAATCTCACCTCAATTTTTAACGCAAGCATCAGAAACTAAGGTACAATGGTGCAGCTATACTAGATTTAAAGAAAACTGTAAAAAATAGGACAAGATTTGGTGAGAAATCCAAGAAAGTTCTCAAAGAGGAGTCAGAAAATGATTTGTTATTAACAGTGATTCATACACGCTAATGGTTGCGACAAGAGTGAGCCAGGAGTAGCCAGCAAAAATATTACTTTATCTAGTTGGGGCCTAAGCAGCTATCCCTGGTACCTTCTAAAAAAATTTCTTTTTAATTAAAAGAATGTAAGTTTTTAATCTTGTAAAAATTGGAAAAAAATCAGTGTAAATGTGTGTAAGTACAATAATTCTTCATATTTTTCCTAAATTATTTTTTTAAGTAGCAATTCTCATCATATAATGAATATTCTGTAGGAGGGCACAATGTTTTTGAGAATATAAAAGTTGACTTTGTTCCACAATTACTCAACTCTCTTAAAGACACTGGTAATATAATGAAAACACAAACACTATTTTTTTTAATAGTACAACCAAAACACAAAATAATTTAGAACATAAATCTGATCACTCATCAAAACGTTCCTAGAATTCTAGGCTTACCAATTTAAAAATATTTTAAAGTGTATAGGCTGTTTAAAATTTTCACCCATGGCTTTACCAACTCTTTGCACAATTCCTTACAAAAAAAACTAATGTACATACTCAAGAAACACAAAAATCTATCATAATTATTTACCTACACAGTGTAAGAAATACACATACTGTTCTTTCAGTCATTCTGGTAACAATATTGGCTATTTAATATCATTAACCTTTAGAACACAAACAGAACAAAACTTTATAACTAGGGCAGTCTATCAAATTACTATTTTCTTCTTCTATTTTATCTGTTTTCTAGCACTTGATCAATACCATAGTGATAAGACCATCCTTTACAATAATACTAACAAACAACTTCGTCACTTTCTTTAAAGAAAGAGGCTATCTCCTAAGGTTCTTAGGAGACACCAATCTGTGAAATTACAATATTCTTACTTAGCACATAAAAAGATCAGAAAGGATATACACTAAACCATAGCTAGTATCTCAAGTTGAAAGACGCTTCTACATAGAGAGAAGGAAAAGTAAAAAGGGAATTTTAAAATAAATCACAATAACTGATTATCTACCAGGAAAGCAAGCAGTATTACTTTGAGAGTAACAATCTTTAACAAATTCCTGTAACCCATATACATCCAAGATAAGAGTTTGCATCATCATTTCAATGCACTTTCAATGGCTTTGTGTCCTCTGAGTACTTCTGGGAGACTGTCAGGGTTGCTAACTTCTAATTTTTTAAAGGTTAAGACAAAACTAGTATTTCAAAACTTAAAAATTTATTTCACCTTACATAAAATAGTAGGTAGAAAATGTTATTTACTATAGCTATAATAATAAATCTATTCGTCAATACTATTTAATGTTTTATGAACTTCCTTAGCTTTATATAGCAAAAACTGGGCAAAAAATGAAAATCAATGCTAAAATAATTGCTGTTAAGATTGCATCTGATGATCAAATAATACTTTAGGTAAGAAGAACATCTGAAATATGATCTATACATATAAGATAGTAATAGTTTTTATATGCTAGATGTTATACACGGTCACATATGTAACCCTTGTGACAACCCTGAAAGATATTATTCCAATTTGTCCCTATAGGCTTGGAAAGGCTAGATACTTATTTTATGTCACATAGCTAAGGAAGCAGAATTCAAACTCAAGCCCACTAAACTCCAAAAGCCCATATTCTTTCCACTAAATGCCCTTATAAATCCCATCCTTAAATACATTGAACAGTATCCAATCCTTACAGCCAAAGTAAAAAAACTCAACTCTTTAGATGTGCCAAGCCTAGTTTTTAATAATTTAACCAAGTTAATCAACTGCTATGAAATATATATTTGGATCTTTCTGGGGTCTTATTACTGCTGCACTGGCTTAGAATATATCTGGGGAGACAATGATGAGTATCAAATTGGTCATGTCTTCCTGGAAACTGCTTCCCATTTCTATGGCCTTTGTGTAAGTAAGGTTGGGAAAGCCCACTTTTTCCTAATAAAATGTCCCTATAAGATGCCACAAATGGTTGTCAAAATTCTCTACTCTACTATTAATATGATCTATACAAATAGCATTAGATTCTGTAAATTTATAACATTAAAGTGTTATAAACTCTCCGGAAAATTTACAAGAGAGAAGAAGGTGGGGGTGGGTATCTATTTATAAAAGAACCATGTGTTTAATCAAGGCAAACAAAATTAGGCAAAAAATGGGTCTACTCTTCAAAAGCAAGCAAGCATATATTTTTTCCTACCAAATTAGAAATAGTTTATATTATGGAAAACAAATAAAAGTCCTCCTGTATTAAATATATTAATGAATTTTGGAGATACCATTACCTACCTCCAAATAAACCAGCTACAAGAGAGGGTTCATGGCCATTGAGAGTAGGATTAGGAGAAACTTGAGGGCCACAAAAAGAATCTGACAAGACATACCAAGGAAAAAAAGGAAAGAAATAGAAGAAGGAGGAACAGTTACAGGAAGAGCAGGATGGAGTAACTGAAAAAAGAAACAAAATAGGAAAACAGGCATCTGGCATTCTTCAAATTTCAACTTACTAAAAAAAGGACTCCAAATTCTATGACTATTATATTTTAAAACCAATACATTGGCAATGAAATAAAGAAAAATTACATCTCTTTAGAAAAAGAAATATGTGGTAGTTGGCTTTTAAGCTAATACTAACCTATCTTCCAGTATCTTCTTTTACAGATAAAGAAGCAGGCCTAGACAAGTTCACAGACATGGCAGAGCTGGGGACACAACCCACTGTTCTTGCAACTTCAATGAGGGCAGGTCATCACACAAATGTCTTCCTTTGGGAGAGTCAGAGGGTGTCTATACGGCTAGTACCTAAACATGTCTGGATTGCTCTTATTCCTAGAGGGCAGGGGTTGGCAATACTATAGCCTGTGGCCTGTTTTCATATGGTCCATATGGTCCAGTAAATTAAAATAGGATTTTTTAAAGGATTGTTTAAAAAACAAAAGCAAAAAAAAAAGGAACATATATTCTATCTAGCCAGTTATAGGAAGTTTGCCAATCACTATATTCTAGGGCAGTATTGTCCAAAAGAACTTTTCAATGATGAAAATGTTCTATATATCTATGCTGTCCAAAATGGTAGCCCCTAGTCACAAGTGGTCAATGAACACTTGAAATGTTGCAAGTACAAGTAAAAAAGTGAATTTTTAATTTTAGCTAACATATTTAAAGTTTGAGTAGCTACATGTGGTTAGTGGCTAATTAGATAATGCAGCTGGCTGTGGGACAGCACACTCTGGGTGGTCCTTTTGTGCTCTTAAAACTCTTTGGGTAAGTAATTGCTAGACTTTTCATTACACAATCCTACTTTGGAGGAACTTTTAACTTGGATTGAAAGGTCTCTTCTAGGCCAGAGCTCAGCAAACTACAGCCACATGTTTTTGAAAATCAGGTTTTACTGGAACACAGTCAAGTTCATATGTTTATATATTGTGTATGACTGCTTTAACACTACGGCAGAGCTGAGTAGTTCTGAGAGAGATTATGTGACTACAAGACAAAAATATTTGCTGACCCTGTTCTAGGATAATGTCCAATGGCTGACATTAGTGGTTTTTATTTTCCCCTTCTGTATACATTTTCATAAAAGGATCAGTATTTAACAATAGTTTTGTCTCCTATTAAAGAGACAACTTAACAGATTTCTCAAATAAAGTATACTTTGTATTTTCACTTGTACTATTTTGCCCTGAAAATGTAGGGATCAAATGAAAGCCTGCAGTTCTCTGAGAGAAAGAGCAGGGCACTAGGAAAACTGCAAGTCTGCCCCATCTGGTTTTGCTCCCACTAACTGGGTATCCTTATGGGATCTAACTTTTCTGCACCTCAGCTGATCTGTCCATAAAATGGCTTTAACATTCTCTTACCAGCGTCAGAGATGAGAGTTGGACCAAACTTTCTCTGGAGGTCTATACAAACTCTAAATCACCATGATCTTAAGCTTCCAATGGACCTTCCACCTTCAAATATTTGGCCATCAATTTTAGTAATTCGTTTTGGTTCCCATTCTTTTCCTTGCTCCTACCCACAGGCCTAAACTTAAGAAAAGTTAGGAAAAGATACCTCTAGGATATTCTTCTTGTTACAGACTTTCCTTGAAAAAACTGAAATAATAATAAACTCTCTCACAATGACTTCCATCCATTTTTACTCCTGTTTGCACGTGAAGTAGTATAACCTCTAGTACTTAGAATTTCTGCTCTCCATTCTGCCACTCCTCAGTAGATACAGTCAGGTATCTCAAACAAGCTCATAATATGGTTTATTTTTAGATCTGCTGTAACTCAAAATTTCAGGATGATAAAAACTTAAGTCTTCTCAGACATTAGTATTCAACTAACTGCTTCTTTAGACTTCAGACTATTTCTTGGAAAATCAAAGGTTCATGGTCAGTCTGAAGACCATGCACTGCTCAGACCTAATAGACTGAAAGATCATAGAACACTAAAGCAAAAGCTGATCTGTTTCATAATCCCAAAGTCAGTCAACTGACTTAATAGGGATGAGTGTCCATACATAAGAAGCACATACTGGTTCCTAGTAAATAAAAAGAAAACAAAACCTGTAAAAAAATAACTCCAAGGAAAACTCCAGTAAACCACTAATTATTTACCAAATAAGGTAAAGGTAACTGACAAAATGACAAATTATATGAAGTGTAACAAAATTTTTTTAATGTCTTACACTGACACAAAGGAATTACTACAATTAATTATACTTTGGATATATAAGATGGTTTATGCTATTACAAGAATAGAGATAAAAAAAACTAGAGTATCTGCCTTGGAACTTACTTCCTCAAATCGCCACTATTAACTGACATGCTTTCTAGCTACCTGTCTCCCACTCTCCCCCCCATAGATATCTAACAAAATACTCAGAAAACAGACATCTGATCTATTTAGAGTTCAAATATGACTTTCTGCATGCTGCCTGATCAAAAGATTAAATTTCCATTATCTTAAGCTACTTTCAATTGGATAAAAGCAGATTCACCATCTTTTAAGGGGGATTTAGCTTCTTTTTAGTAGGAGTCAAGAAACATTTATTTCAGATTTAGGATATACTTTAAAACTTAACTCTTCCCTTCATACTCTGGAGTGAAATTTTGCCTTTTTATGCTCCAGTTAAACACTATTCAGGTCAAGGTGCTTCTCTGCTTTGTTAGAACACATATATCCTACTTTTCATTTTCTCTTCAGTCTAACAATGAAGTGAGACCCTTAAGAATGGGACAGAGGATATGCATGGATTTTAGACAGCCTAAAATTACACTATGTGACAATTTTTAATAACAGATGAGTGATAACCACCCTCTCTCCCAAGCAGAAGGAAAAACACACATAAACATGTAGGTTTAAAAGATGATACTCCTCAACCAACTCTCTTCTGAACTAATAAACAGGATGCTGCACATGATGCTAGATAGTGTATTATACTATAATATGACAGAGCAGAACAAAACACTGATTTAAAAAAAAAGTTCAACCTCAGAGGAAGTTTTCTTCCCTAAAAACTTGCATTAAATAAAGTTAGGGACACTAGTATCAACTTTAAAAACTCATCACATTACTGATGTTAGCTTATTTTAAATTTTGATATCAAAATCCAACGTAATTATTGCAGTTCTTTTAAAATGATTAATGAATACGTAAAGAATACTTAGGCAGTATAAACATTAATTGGAAAAAAAGGTTAAATGGTACTTTACCAACAAACATTTCATGAGTAGGTGTCCTAGTGGTAAAAGTGGATACATCTGAAGAAATGGGAAGGTGAACATCACCACTACTTTTTGTGAGGAAAGGATTTAAGCTTGGAATGGCATCATCAACAGCATCTACAGTAGCAGAGAAAGGATCTGTGCAGTCCAAGTGCATTACAGCAAAATGAAGAAAGGAAGTAAATAAATTAGTATTGTAATTAATCAAAAGACGCAAAGTGAAAAGTAGAAGCTATATTATGTTTATTAACCTTAAATGCAAAAATACCAAATTATCAAGATGGAAGAAGTGCATTTAACATATTTTTAAATGAATCCTCAGAAAAAAATATTTGTATCTAACAATAGTAGCACTCTAAGTATAGATATGCTCTTCAACATCAGGAAGCCAACAGTCAGAAATTTTAAAAAGGGAATAATTAAAATGCTTCTATGAAGGAGCCACCTATCCTATACCTATCTTCTCTGCTCAAGGCAGGAGTGTATTGGTTTTGGCGGGAGAATCATGTTTATTCAAATTGATACGCATGTGGTGTAGGTAAAGTTCCAGAAAACAAAGGGATAATAAACCAGGGACAAGAGGCTGTTTCTAGCCTGTGCAGGGAATTCTTGCATAGGCTCAGAAAGAGGAAATAAAAAGTAAAGATGAAAATAAGCTCTAATGATGGGGAAAGGGATTTTAGAAAATAAAGAACAGAGACAAAAGACTGGCTATTAAGTAGACTGAGAAGAGCTTTACAGTCTAGCTAAGAATTTTAGATTCTTTAAATGCTTTCCTGAAGGAATAACAAAGGTGCTATTCCCTACTAGAATGGTGGCAAATGTATGCTATTATTAAATCCTATATTTAAAGTTATTCTAGAACCAGACATTTACCGTACCTATGCCAAATTCAAGATAATGGTCACTCTAAGGATTGAAAAGCCTTCTTAAGATTAAAGGAGTTAAGTAAATGGGGAGAGAGAAAAAAGAGCAGTAAAAATAGTGTCATGATTATCTCCCCTACAACACAATTAGAAGTGAGAAGACACTCCTATACTAATTCTCAGTCCTCAAGAGTTATGTTACCTTCACAGAATTAGGCTGTGTGATTAACAAGAAGGAAGCCATGGTCTAAGGACCGGTTCGTTTCCTACGATACAGCCACAAGTTCCTTAAAACCAGTAAATGCAAGGCAAGTGTTCCATAAACACAAATACAACTACTTGAAAATGGGAGAAAAACAAACAAACCAAGATCCCTGGTTCAAACAAAACAATTCTTTTTAATAAAACTTTATCAGATGAGAAAGTTTCTCAGAATTTAAGCATTCCATGAAAGATCAATTCACCCCCCCAAAATAAAGTCCAACAAATATATCTAAATACACTGATATACTAGTCAAACTCAAATGATAATGATTTCAACATCGTTCCCTCTCCCCACTATCCAAAAAATGGAACAACAGAGAAAGACAATCAGGAAAATTAATTCTGAAATAAAAAGTAAAATATGGTCAGATATAAGGAGTTGATTTCTTGTACTAAAATAAAAATGTAGTAAGCTTGCAAAAGAAAGTGGTGCACTAAGTTTAGAGTTGACCACATAGGTTGAAAATATTCTCAAATACTGAATACTGGCACAGAGTTTTTAAAGTACATTATTCATTGTGGGGCAAGTAAAGAAGAAAAAATACCTCTCTAGCATTCCATACAAAAGAATTCATGAGAGAAGTAACTCAATAAAAAGGACATGCATTTCTATAACAGATCCATTGGTTTATGAGAAGAGACATGTTCAGGAAAGGTTAATAGCTATATGTTAGTCTACAGATATTGTTTTATCCAAGCACCTAATTTCAGTCATTTTCTACTATATGAAACATCCTAAAGAATTTCCATAAACATGTGCAAGCGCATCTATATCTGTATTTAGATGAACCAAGAAGCAAGGAAAACCGGCTTCAAATTTACTTAGCAAACCACTATAGGTAATCTAAATCATGGTAATCTACTCATGGACAAAGCCACACAATAAACAAATGATAAAAACAAATTCATTAAGATATAATAATACATTCCGGTTATTATGTCTTTATCTAAACTGGCAACTCTACTCTAAATCTCTTAAAGAGTTTAAAAATAGTTTTTCATTATTTTTCTCACAACTCATTAGAAAGCTTGTTTTTACATTCCCCTAGAGTCATTTAAAACTAATCCCCCAAAACTTAAGAACTGAAAAAGCAGCAGTTTCCTGACTGCCTTTACATTCAGAAAACTGAATGCTTTCAAACGGTTCTGTGCATCATGCCAGCTGAAGGTAAAGCAAATTAAGCTTCAGAATGGATGCTTCTTTTTCACCCAATTTAAACTTTGAAATCTTGGCTAAAACACCTAACAATTCACAAAAGCTCATAATATTGTTTATTTTTAGATCTGCTGTAACTCAAAATTTCAGGATGATAAAAACTTAAGTCTTCTCAGATATTAGTACTCAACTAACTGCTTCTTTAGACTTCAGACTATTTCTTGGAAAATCAAAGGTTCATTAATAATGCAATGAGGGGAAACGGACTTTGGCCCAGTGGTTAGGGCGTCCATCTACCACATGGGAGGCCCGCGGTTCAAGCCCTGGGCCTCCTTGACCCATGTGGGAGCTGGCCCATGCGCAGTGCTGATGCGCGCAAGGAGTGCCGTGCCACACAAGGTTGTCCCCCGCGTGCTCCCCTACGCGCAAGGAGTGCACCCATAAGGAGAGCCGCCCAGCGCAAAGGAGGGAGCAGCCTGCTGAGGAATGGCGCCGCCCACACTTCCCGTGCCGCTGATGACAACAGAAGCGGGCAAAGAAACAAGACGCAGCAAATAGACACAGAGAACAAACAACCGGGGGAGGGGAGGGGAATTAAATAAATAAAAATAAATCTTTAAAAAAAAAAAAAAAAGCAATGAGGGCAACAGGAGAGCTTGTGTTCTCTTTCACCCCTGTTTTTAGGTGAAATCTTAAATGTCTTTCATATAAGCATGTAAATCATATCTTCCTTTAACTCTACTTCTACCTTGCAACCAATCTGTCTGTGACTGGAAATAATATAACATCATCTTTGTGGTGCTTATTATAATTATAATAATAAAACTAAATACCAGGTCTGCTATTAGCTTCATTTTTAACAAATGAAAATTTAGGAGAAGCACAGAGCAAGATTTAGAGATTAACAAAAATATTGCATCGTTGCTTTGTCACATTATCAGCATGACATAAAATGTTAGAATTTAATGTGTTCATGTAAATGTTTAATTTCAAAATGCTTTTAGGAATTTACTGTTATGACAAAGGTATTTTTATGAGATTTATTACTTCATTTTAGTCTAATTTTTGAATAAGATATCTGAATGTCTTAGTCTAATTTTAAAAATATAAATTTTACCTTAATGTCATGGATTTGAACAATATGCTGACTCAATCAGGAAATAGTGAAAGTAGTAGGCTTAAAACAATCATCTGTTATCCAATCAAGGAGCTGTTAAAACTCTGAAATTATCACTAACTTGGAAACCAAATAAATCTCTGTATGACTCAAGACAGGCTCTAATCTTCCTTAAATTAAGGGGCTCATAGTCGAGATCACATTCCTTTCCCCATATGTAAAGAAATACTTTTGGAAAAATAATGGTATAATTGCTATTGCCTGTGCTTGATTTGTCCTTTTTTTTTTAAGATTTATTTATTTATTTAATCCCCCTCCCCCCGTTGTCTGTTCTGTGTCTGTTTGCTGCGTCTTGTTTCTTTTGTCCACTTCTGTTGCGGTCAGCAGCACGGGAAGCGTGGGCGGCACCATTCCTGGGCAGGCTGCACTTTCTTTCACGCTGGGCAGCTCTCCTTCGGGCGCACTCCTTGCGCATGGGGCTCCCCTATGTGGGGGCACCCCTGCGTGGCGCGGCACTCCTTGCGCGCATCAGCACTGCGCATGGGCCAGCTCCACACAGGTCAAGGAGGCCCGGGGTTTGAACCGTGGACCTCCCATGTGGTAGGCGGACGCCCTAACCACTGGGCCAAGTCCGTTCCCCGATTTGTACTTCTAACACTTGAAAAAAATTTCACTCATATACAGCAAGCTGAATATTAAAATATAGGGAAAATATTGATGGAAAATAGTACATAAAGCAAAATAACCTAAAATAGAAAACTTAAACATGATTAGATATATTCCAAGATGTTTTATTCACACATAGACTGCTATGAAAAATTTTCTTCTAATAGGGCATGGAAAAATTCTTACAAACTGAAATTAAAACTATTCTTCCAAGGTAATTATCTATCTACCTTTGTATGAGCAAAATTTTATAAGCAAAAATTTTGTCATTATTAATTAATTGTACATGGTATTCAGGACCCAGGCAAAAACATTTAAGAATTTCATGGTTCAGTTTCTTTGAAATGTTAAGTATATTAGTCCTCATTAAATAGATTAAATAGATTAAATCCATTTAGAAAAAGTTTTTCAGCTTTAGTTTTGGAAAGGCACCTACATTTTAAAAAAAAGGAAAGGAAACAAGCTAAAATGGCTTAAATGATGTTAATTCTACTAACCTTTTAAAAAGCTATTTAGAATAAGAGAAAATAAGCATATAAATCTGGATATATTGGAAGTCCTATAATTAGGACATACCATTAGGATACTAACAAAGAACTTTTCTTAACCTTAATTTGAAGCCTTTAGATCATTCTGAAATAAATCAAAAGTACTGTTTACTTTTAGCTCTAATTTCATTTTTAGAAATAACCTGTAGATCTTAAGATTTAGCTAAATTAAACTAACCTTCAGATTAATTTTTATCAAGTTGCGGTTCATAAAATTAGTCTAAAAATTTAATGTTTCCATAGTGTTTCACTATCCCTGTTTCCTTGCCCCATCCTAGAAATAGAAATAACATTTCCAGCAAAAATGTCCATTCATTCAACAAACATTTACAGAACACCTGTAAAAACTCACTAGAACAATTAACAGTTTATTGTTGCTATCAGAGATAAACCTATCAATTCAGGTTTTACATGTGAACCAATACAAATTTTAAGGTAGCTTGCCGTTTTTTATTTAGACAGTGTCCTTCTTTCTCAGAATAACATCTTTCCCTCTCAAGGAATTTTTGGGTGATTGTTTATACAATAATATATACATACCTAGAAGCAAAAGCACCAAAACCAACCAAAAGAGATGATTTGAAAACATACTATATGTCCATATATGTCTATTTTTAAACCTGCCTAAAAACAGGCATAGACTAGGATCTTTCTCCTTCAAAGATGACAGGAAACTGAGGCATTTACCTAAATCAAAGAACTACTCAAAGACAGCAAACATAGCAGAAAATTATTTGAATATCAAAATCTGATAGGTCTGCATTAAATCAGCTATATTTTAAATACAAGGAGCAGAGTTTATAATGAGATTCCTGGTCAGAATGTAAATATTGCCTGATAGTACAATCTGAGTTTTATTAGAACCTCATTATATACTTAAACAAGGAAAGTTTTTTTCCCCTCAGGTAGTTTTGTTCTATACCCAAAGTAAATAACCAATATGCTTTTTTTCCCAGATTATACAATAAGAACGCAACATTGAGAGAATAATGTCATACCTAAACATCCATTTCATTCTTCCATTAATTTCATCTTCATTAAACTTCATTTTATAATTTAATTTTAGTTTTGGAAATTCCAAATTTCCATTTACAAATAAGTGAAAATATCTTCAAAAGACAAAATTACTATATTGCCATTTTAATATTTCTCAAGTTCTCCTGCATCAAGTGTTACCAAAACACTACAAATGAAAATACCACCAAGTGGGAAGGGAGCTGCCTATTCAACATCTAAAATAGAATTCATTAATGCTTACCTCCCCATGTACTTGCTACCTGAGAAGCAGATGACATAGAATGTATAGGTGGGTGAAAAGTTGGCTGTTGCAAATCAAGCAGATCATTTGGCAGCTTTGATGTGCTAGGAAAATAATTTTGAAAAGATGTTTTATTTATGAGGTAATCTTTGCTTCAGTAGTTCCATGACTCCCCAAATTAAAAAGTGAGAGAGTCAACAATGTAAACAGTTTCAGCAAATAACAGGTTCAGCAAAATAACAACTGCACACTCCTCAAATATTTCTAAGGAGGCCAGGAAAGACATTCAAGCACCATTTCATCTTCAAATATTCAGTCTTCTTTTCGTATCTCTCCTAAGGCACACTTCTTCTCAAGGCCTCTCTGCCAAGGACCTACCCCTTAATATGAGTTCAATGTTTATTAAGGATTAAGGAAGGCAACAAACAAAAAACCTATAATTATAAAATATTTTTAAAAAGTAAAAGAAAAAACTCAAAACTAAATTCAACCAACACACCAAGACATTAGGGAGCAGGAAACAAGTACAAATGCATGGAGCAGCTAGCAGTTGAGTTAGTAAAACTTACACTGAAATGTAACCAGAATCAGCAGGTGGGAGAGAAGTCCTTTAAGGATGAGCTAAGAAACAGTAAAACAACAAAATCAAAGGAAAAAACCCGACCACTCTATGGAGCACTTACTATATGCCAAGCACTGTGCTAATAAATCCTATACTAAGTCATCTAAGAGTTTGTTAGAAATGAAAATTCTTGGACACTACTCCAGACCTACAAATCAGAAACTCTGGGGATGGAGAACGAAATCTGTGGTTGAACAAATGCTCCAGGTGATTACGATCTTGCTTAATATTGAGAATCACTGACCAATAACCATATATTATCTCATTTGGAAACTGAGGTTTTAAAAAGATTATATATAAAGAACTGCTATAACTCAACAACAGTGAAAACTACACACACAAAAATACAATAAAAAAATGGGCAAGGGAATGGATGTGGCTCAAGCAGTTGAGTGTCCACCTCCCACATGGGATGAGAGGTCCCGGTTTGGTTCCCAGTGCCTCCTGAAAAAACCAAAAACAAACAACAAAACATATGGGGAAAACAACAACAAACAACTCAGGGAAGTCGATGAGGCTCAGTGATTGGGCACCAGCTTCCCACATACGAGGTCCGGGATTCGATCCCTAACCCCTAGTACCTAGGAAGAAGAAAAGAAAAAAAAAAGGAAAAATGGGCCAAAGACTTGAATAGACATTTCTCCAAAGAAAAGATACAAGCAGTCAATAAGCACATGAAAAGACTTTCAACATCATTAGTCATTAGAGAATTATGAATCAAGCTCACAATGAGATACTGCTTCACACCCACTAGGATGGCTCTTAAAAAA
Organism: Dasypus novemcinctus; assembly: GCF_030445035.2. Taxonomy (NCBI): domain Eukaryota; kingdom Metazoa; phylum Chordata; class Mammalia; order Cingulata; family Dasypodidae; genus Dasypus; species Dasypus novemcinctus. The sequence continues at coordinate 119,885,068 of NC_080682.1, forward strand.
AAAAAGGAAGAAACAGAAAATAAGTGTAGATGAGGATGCAGAGAAATAGGCACCTATATACATTTCTGGTAGAACTGCCAAATGGTGCAGCCACTGTGGAAATCAGTGGGACAGATTCTCAGAAAGTTGAAAACAGAATTACCATGTAACTTGTAATCTTACTTTGTATATACCCAAAAGGTGGAAGCAACCTAAATGCCCATCTTCAGATGAAAGGATAAACAAAATATGGTAAATAAATACAGTGGAAATATTATTCAGCCAACAAAAGGAATGAAGCTCTGATACATTAAACAGCATGGATAAACCCTGAAGACATCATGTTGAGTGAAATATAACAGACACCAAAAGCCAAATATTGTATAATCTCACCGATATGATATAATTACAATAAGCAAATTTATATAGTCAGAAACTAGAATATAGGTTACTAAGGGCCAAGGTGGGGGTAGAGAATGGAGAGTTAATGCTTTACCAGTACAGAATTTCTGTTTGGGGTGATGGAAATTTTGGCTATGGATGGTGGTGGTGAAAGCAAAACACTGTCAATGTTATTACCACCACTGAATTATATATTTGAATGTAGTTAAAAAGAAATTTTTGGTTATATATATGTTACTAAAACAAAAATTAAAAAACAAAACAAAAACATCGTGAACCCTAATATGAACTATCGACTATAGTTAATAATGAATTTTCTCTGTGATTTTAATGTAAACCTTCTACTTCTCTAATAAAAATTTATTTTAACAAGGAAAAAAAGAAGTAACAGAGCCAGGATTCAAACAGAGGTCTAACTTCCAAACTTCTACTTTTAACCACTATGAAGAAGTTAGGACAGATTTAGAAAGAGTCAATTACTCTAACTGGACTGGAAATATTATACCTCCATTGTTAAGGAACTCAAATCAGTTGACAAGACTATTGAAGTTGGTCTGGCAGGCTTCAATACCACAGAAATCTGGCAACTAAATGCTGTTACTATTTCAGATTACAAAGTTTAACATTAGGGAAGACAAGAAAGACATTTTATACATACAATCTATCTCCAAGAATCAAGGGTCTTGAACCATGAGACACATCACAAATGGATTTAATCATAATTTTATACAACGAAAAGCTTGTCCAGCAATATCCCACTATAACATACTGTAAGTTAGTAATTTAGTTATCGCCCATTTCCTAAATAGACAAAATACAAAATATGATCACTTTAAATTTAGATATTATATCATTACCACCACTTACCAGCACCTCTTTCATCTATATTTATGATTACAAAACCATGAGTCAAAGTGAATCTGAAAAGGTCTGCAAAATTCCTATCAGAAGACTTTCAACCTAAATATTCAAGGGTAACTTAACATCTTCCCTACCTGTTTGAAGAACTAGGGGTAGAAAATATGTCGATGGCGGCTGCAGTCATTATACCCCCTGCTGAGGTGGACACAGGAGAGGCTGCAGTTGTTAAAGAGGTATGAGGTTTCTTTGCAAGTTCTTTTAGGCGTTGTTCCTGTTGAGAAAGGGAACTAGTATAAGAAATCCAGAAACCAAATTTCTTTATATGACCTTTGGAGGGGGGGGGGGGGGGGGGGGGAACATTTCCTAATTTTACCTTGTTAATAGAAAGGTATTTTTTTCTCTGGATTTTAAAATTCAGTTATTCATCATTCACTGTCATGGTGAAAAATCAGATAACTAAGTTTCTCCCTATTTAGATGGCTATACCCTAAACACTTCAAGTGTGTGTAGTGGCCCCATTCACATTGTGAAACCTTGTACATGTTTTTCCAAATAAAGAGAATGCACACACCTACCTTTAAAGCTTTTAAACGCGCCTGTTCTTCCTCCAATGCTGCCTGCTTTTCCCTTTCATCCACTTTGGTGAGAGAAAGGCCAGTGCTTGCAAGGGAAGAGACTGCATTGGAAAGTGTTGTTGCCCTAAGATAAATGGAAAGGTAATTTGACTTTCTGCAAAACACTTCACATTACAACCAGGTCAAGAAATGGTCTGGAAACCTTGCCATAGATAGGTTCTCTAATTATGAATTTACATGGAATTAAAACCAGTTCTTCAGATGAAATATTACACCCACACCTAGAGGATTATAGCAATTAGAGCAATGTTAATTTACACATTCACCACTTTTTAAGTAAGTGTTGGGCTTTAGAAAGGGTTCACACAAGAGTGAAGGCCATTTGCCTCTTCATTCAAGGTCCAAGTGAGGGAAGCAATGCAACTGAGAAAGAACTCACACATCCCCAGGAAATCCCTCATGGGTTAAAACAAAGCACTGAGTTTCTCACAGGGAGGACCCTTTGCTGATTCACAGCCTGGGTTTTAGCAGTGCCACTACAGAGAAACAAAAGCATGGCTCCCAGTACTGACGTATGTGGCTAAGCATGTTTCCCTACAGTAACACCCGAAGATGTAGTTCCCAGAGGACCTCAGCTTCCTTCAAAGGAAAACTGGTGTCATTTTAGATAGTCTATCTGGCATCACCTCATTCTATCGGTTGCCCTTTGCCAGGATGCTATTTTCTTTTAAAACATTGTAAATATACAAAAAATCATCTCTCACTGGCAGATGCAAAGCAAGCCACTTCCTTTCATTTCAGAGCCTTATCCTTAGAATAAACTTGAAACATTAAATTTCCAAACATTCATTGATATATTAGTATTTCAGGCAAAATATAAACCTGTGGCAAAGAACTCCAACTTTACAAACTACTCAGTGACCCATATTCATTTTACTTTTATCACACAACAAACACTGTTAATTTTTTACTCTTAGCAGATGAATGGCAATAACTAGTAAAATTTCATGTAAAATCAATTTTATAAGTGAGACAATATAAAGATAAGAACTCAAAGAAGCAAGGCAGAGTAATATAGCTGTGACGGCAATGCAAGAAACTCTCTCAATTTTAAAATAAAAACAATTGAGGTAAATTGCAGTTGAACTTCTTGACTAATATTTTTCATTAATTTCTCAATCAGGCCTTATAATTTTGACTTTTACTTCTAAAAATCCACCAGAAAAATTAATAACATCAACATGGTGATGTAAGACATCCCCTGGGAAAGTCTTCTCTCAGAATCAGTAAAAGGAAAATTTCCATATGCTTAGAACTCTGGAGGGCAACACACTGGAGAAAGACTCTACAAACACCAAATCAAAGAAAAAGAAATATTTGTAGGGAGTGGATGTAGCTCAGTGGTTGTGTGCCTGCTTCTCATGTACAAGGTCCTGAGTTCAATCTCCAGTATCCCCTTAAAAAAAAAAAAAGAAAGGAATACTCTCCAAGATCAGACAGGAGGTTTACGTCCCACAGCTGCCAGGCCAGAACCTTCCCCGTTCACTCAGTCTTCAGCAGGGTGGGAGTCAAGCAGAGGCAGCATGGCCCAATACTTGGTGCCACAGATGGAGACTACAGAGCCATTCAGACCAACAAGTTAGAACCTCAAGCATATCCAGGCACAGGGACCCAAAGTCTGCAGGGACCCAGGATGGAGCAAAAGCCACCGAAGAGTGTCACATGCAAAAGAGCTGACAAAAAAAAAAACACAAAAAAAAACGAGAGAGAGAGAGAGACCAAGGCAGAACTATTGGCAATATGTTTGTTCACTCAAAACTCCATTTGCTGTATCACCTAACAGCAAAACAGAACTTTCTGGATTGACCCCAGGCTAGGATACCCTAAAGGAAAAGAAACAGGAGGGAGAAAAGCCTCACAGTGAAAGGAAAAAAAAAAAGGGGGGGGGGTTTGTGTGGGTGGGAGGAATGGCCTGTTCAAAGACGAGACAGAACACAGGACTGAAAAGGGGAAGGAAAAGGAAGTACTAAGTGAAGGAGACAATTTAAACAAATCGTTTGAGCTGGAGAGAAAATTCTACAAAAGAACAAAGAACAGATCAAGATCCAGAGAAGGAAGCTTTCTTCTGGAGGTAAAACAATTGCAAAAAAAAAGTAGTCTTAAAAATTATACTACATATCCAGGACAAGAAATAGACAGAGTTGAGAAAATATGAACAGTTAAACATGGGCTATGCTGAAGGTCCAGGAGAAGTTGGAAAATATGTCAAAAAAGAGCATTAATAGAAAACTACCCAGTAGCAAAACCCTACCTAAGAGGGAGAAAATGACCTTTAGAGTTAGTACATCCAAATAATCAGAGACTGACACATCAACAAAAAATTACAAGCCACACTGAGAAACAGGAAGATGTGGCTCAGTCAAGGGAAGAAATGAAAACTTGGAGGGAGATGGAGAATTTGTAACAATCAAAAAAGTTCACCCGCATCTCTCAAAATCAATTCAAGAAGCTAAAGGAAAATACGGAGATAGAACTAGAGTATATTAAGAAGACACAGTATGATAACAAAGAATTTGAAAGCTTAAAGAGAAACAACAGAAATTATGGGAATGAAAGGAACAATCATGTAGATTATAAATACACTAGAGGCATACAAAAGCAGATTAGGACAGGCAAAAGAAGAAATGAGTGAACTAGAAGATAGGACAACAGAAATCATAGTCAGAAGAACAGATAGAGAAAACAATAGACAAAATAAGCAGTTATCTCAAAGAACTGTGTAACAGCATGGAGAGCACAAACATATATACCATGGCTGTTCCAGGAGAAGAGAAGGTGAAGGGGCAGAATGAATATTTGAGGAAATAATGGGAGGGAGGGTATGGTTGGCCAAGGGTGAACAGCCTTAAGAAAGTCTGTTTGTGTGGCTTGGCCAGACCTGAGGACACTGCCACTGCACCGCCCACCCACCTGAGGAGTTACACTGAAAGCAACCCCCTTAGAACCTGGGGTCTGGGCTGAGAGATCTGTCCAAAAGCACCATCTGCTGGCCAGACCACCAAAACAGATAGATAGATAGGTAGGTAGGTAGATAGATAAGGCAAACAGGGGCCTTTATACCTTCTCCAAGGACTTGGAAAATGGCCTGTATGCCATAAATGGGTCCTTAGCCCTGGTTTGAACAGTTAAATAGTGTCAATCTGAAATATCTAGCACACAGCTACTTAACAGTAAATCCCTAGGCATGAGAGAGAAACTGAACATTAGAGTAAACTCAGCATCGGAATCAGATGACTAGGGAAGCGGACTTGGCCCAATGGATAGGGCATCCGCCTACCACATGGGAGGTCTGCGCTTCAAACCCTGGGCCTCTGTGACCTGTGTGGAGCTGGCCCATGCGCAGTGCTGATGCGCACAAGGAGTGCTGTGCCACACAGGGGTGTCCCCTGCTTAGGGGAGCCCCACGTGCAAAAAGTGTGCCCCGTAAGGAGAGCCACCCAGTGTGAAAGAAAGTGCAGCCTGCCCAAGAATGGCACCGCACACACAGAGAGCTGATGCAACAAAAAGAAACACTGATTCCCGGTACCGCTGATAAACATAAAAGAGGTCACAGAAGAACACACAGTGAACGGACACAGAGAGTGGACAACTGGGGGGGAAAGGGGGAAATAAGAGAGAAACAAACAAACAAAAAAATCAGATGCCTAGACATCAGCAAAAAATTAGAAGCCATAAAAAAGAAAAATGAAGATACATTTCAGACAAAGGAACAAATTGAAGCTCCAGGAACAAACTGAAGCTCCAGAGGAGACACAGGACTTAAAAACAGCTAAGCAAATGAGGTTCATATAAATCTCCTAAATCAAATGGATTTTAGGCACAACATGGTTAAAGAAAAAATGTCTTAAGAGACTGAGTGAGCACAAAGAAAAATTTGAAATCTTGGATAAAAAAATAACAGCACTTATGGGAATGAAAGGCACAAGTGAGATTAAAAATACAATAGAGTCCACATAGAAGAGGTGGCATTGGATTGGGAAAAGTGGACATGGTGGCTGATGGGTATGGGGAAAGGCAGGAAGAGATGAGAGGTGGAGGCGTCTTTGGGACATGGAGCTGCCCTGGATGGTGCTTCAGAGGTAATCACCGGACATTGTAAATCCTCACAGGGCCCACTGGATGGAATGGAGGAGAGTATGGGCCATGATGTGGACCACTGACTATGAGGTGCAGAGGTACCCAAAGATGTACTTACCAAATCCAATGGATGTGTCATGATGATGGGAACGAGTGTTGTTGGGGGGGGGAGGGGGGGTGGGGGGTGGGGCTGAATGGGACCTCACATATATATTTTTAATGTAATATTATTACAAAGTCAATAAAAAAAAAAGGGAAAAAAATACAATAGAGGCACACAACATCATATTTGAAATCACAGAATAAAGGATCGGTGACATAGAGGAAAGAACAACTGAAAGAGAAAGAACAAAGAGAAAAAAATGGAAAAAAATGAGCAGGGGCTCAGGGAGTTGAATGATAGCACGAAGCACATCAATATACATTAGGAGAGTTCCAGAAGGAGGGAAGAATTTGGGAAAAGGGACAGAAAGAATATTTGAGGAAATAATGACTGAAAATTTCCCAAATATCATGAAAGACATGAATATACATGTGCCCAGGAAGCACAGCATACTCTTAATAAATCCAAATAGACCTACCCCAAGACACATAATACACAGAATGCCAAATGCCAAAGGTAAAGAGAAAATTGTGGAAGCAGCAAGGAAAAAGTGAAACATCACATACAAGGGATGTCCAATGAGACTTACTGTTGGATTTCTCTTCAGAAACCATGGAGGCAAGAAGGCAGTGTTATGACAGAATTATGGTAATTAAAGTGTTAAACTGCCAGCCAAGAATTCTTTATCCAGCGAAACTGGCCTACAAATATGATGGTGAGCTTTAAAATATTTATAGGTAAACAGAAACTAAGAGAGTTCATACAAGAATCCAGCTCTGTAGGAAACACTAAAGGGAGTTCTGCAGCAGAAAAGAAAAGAGAAGACAGGCTTGGAGGAGACTGTAGAAGTGAAGACTATCAGAAAGGATAACCAAAAAGGTAAAAAGATGGACAAAGATAAGATATGACATACGAAAGCCAAAGGATAAAATAGCTGAAGTAAAGTCTTTATAGTAATAACACTGAATGTTAATGGATTAAACTCTCCAGTCAAAAGATGCAGACTGACAGAATGGATAAGAAAACATGAACCATCCATATACTTTCTGCAGGAGACTCACCTTAGACCCAAAGATGCAGAGAGACTGAAAGTGAAAGGCTTGAAAAAGTTTTTCATGCAAATAGTAACCAAAAGAGCAGGAGTAGCAGCTAAGGTGTCAGACAAAACAGACATTAAAATGCAAAAAAGTGATGAGATGCAGAGGGCCATTACATATTTTAAAAAGGGGACAATCCACCAGGAAGAAATAACAGTCATAAATATCTATGTACCTAACCAGGGTGCCCCAAAATAGATGAGTCAAACTGGCAAAACTGAAAGGAGAAATAAACGTCTCTATAATAATAGTTGGAGACTTCCTCAAACCACTCAAAAAGATAGAACAACTAGCATATGATCAACAAGGAATCAAGAGAACTTGAACAATATGATAAATGAGGTGGATTTGACATATAGAGAACATGAACCCCAAAATGGCAGGTTATACATTCTTCTCAAGTGCTCATGGCTCTTTCGCCAGGAAAGGGTCACAACACAGTTATCAATAAATTCAAGAAGACTGAAGTCATACAATGTACCTTCTCTGATTATAATGGAATAAAGCTGGAAATCAATAATAGGACGGAGAAGGGGGAAATTTACAAACATATGGAGGCTAACCAACACATTCCTAAACAATCAGTGGGTAAAGAAGAAATGGCAAGTGAAATTAGTGGATTATCCTAAGACTAATGAAAACAAGAATACAACATATCTTCCCATGTAAGAGGCCCTGAGTTCAATCCCTGGTGCCTCCTAAAACAAACAAAAAATACTTATGGGATATAATAAAGGTAGTGCTGAGAGGAATATTTATAGCTCTAAATGCCTATGTTAAAAAAGGAGAACTAAAATCTAAGAACTAAGTGAATAACTGGAGAAACAAGAAAAAACAGCAAACCAATCCCAAAGCAAGCAGAGAGAAAGAAATAACAAAGATTACAGCAGAAATAAATGAAATTGAGAACAAAAAACAAGAGAATATCAAGAAAACCAAAACCTGGTTCTCTGAGAAAACCAATAAAATCGACAAACCCTTAGCTAAACTAACAAAGAAAAAATGAGACAATGCAAATAAAATCACGAATGGAAGGTGGGACATTATGACTGATCCCACAGGAATAAAACGGATCATAAGAGGATATCATGAGAAACTGTAAGCCAACAAATTAGGCTACCTAGATGAAACGGGCAAATTCCTGGAAATGCACCAACAATCTACATTGATGCTACAAGAAATACAGGAATTCAACAAACCGATCACAAGCAAAGAGATTGAATCAGTCATCAAAAATCTTCCAACAAAAAAAGTCCAGGACAAGATAGCTTAACAGGTGAATCTACCAAGCATTTAGACCCAAATAGACATTTTTCTAAATGTGTTATGTATATGTCTGTTTCTGTGCATGTGTGTGTACACATATCTTTAAAAGAGAACAATAGGCAGCATAATACATTCTTATATTTCTTCTGCATTTGACATAAGGAAACTTTCTCATTTCCACTCATTCTTATATATTTTCCTATGTTTGTGTCACTTATCAATATATCTCAAAGACGGTTGTACAACAACAAATAAACTTATAATAAGATGGCCTTAAATATGTATCTTTGCACATAGATATATAAGAAATACAAATGGGAAAAAAACCCATGAAAAAATGGTCAGCATTACTGGCTATTAGGAAAATGCAAATCAAACAATGATATATCATTTCATATTTATTAGAATGGCCACTATTAACAAAACAGGAAACTACCAGTGTTGGAAAGGATGTGGAGAGATAGGAATCCTTATTCAATACTGGTGGGAACATAAAATGGTACAGCCACTGTGCAAGTCTGTTTGGCAGCTCCTAAGGAAGTTCAACAGAGATCTACCATGTGCCCCGGCAATACCACTCCTAGGTATACACCGAGAAGAGCTGAGAGCAGTGACACAAACAAGCATCTGCACACCAATGCTCAGAGCGGCATTGTTCACAATTGCCAAAAAATGGAAACAACCCAGGTGTCCATCAACTGATGACTAGAAAAACCGTGGTGTATACACACAATGGAACATTATGCAGCTGTAAGAAGAAATGAAGTCACAAAGCATATGACTGTATAGATGAACCTAGGACAGTGAAGCATGCCAGGCATAAAAGTGAAGCATACCAGGCATAAAAGGCCAAGTACTGTTGACTTCGCTGTTACGAACTGAATATACAGTGAGCAAACTCATGGAGTTAATAGCTAGAATATAAGTCACCAGAGAACAGAATGTAGTCAGAGAATGAAATGCTGAGGTTTAACTGGTGCAAAATTGGTAAAAAGTTGTTTGTAAATGAATAGAAATGGTGAAAGCACATCATAGGATTTGTAATTAGTAGCACTAACATATGGGTATGATAGTGGTTTGTTCTTTGTTTTTTTTTTTCCTGGAGTAATGAAAATGCTCTAATTTTTTAAAAAAGATTTATTTATTTATTTCTCTCCCCATTCCCCCCCACCCCGGTTGTCTGTTCTCTGTGTCTATTTGCTGCGTCGTCTTCTTTGTCCGCTTCTGTTGTCAGCAGCACGGGAATCTGTGTTTCTTTTTGTTGCGTCATCTTGCTATGTCAGCTCTCTGTGTGTGTGGCACCATTCCTGGGCAGGCTGCACTTTCTTTCGTGCTGGGCGGCTCTCCTTATGGGGCACACTCCTTGCACGTGGGGCTCCCCTACGCGGGGGCACCCCTTTGTGGCAGGGCACTCCTTGCGCACATCAACACTGCGCCATGGGCCAGCTCCACACGGGTCAAGGAGGCCCAGGGTTTGAACCGCAGACTTCCCTTGTACACAGACGCCCTAACCACTGGGCCAAGTCTGCTTTCCGAAATGCTCTAATATTGATCGAAAATGATGAATGCACAACTGGTGATATCAAATGCCAATGAAGGTATAGTTTAGATACAAAATATAGTTAGTAATAATACTTTAACGATGCTCCTTCATAATTTGTTACAAATGTTTCACAACAACGCAAGTTGTTTGTGGTGGGGTGATGCATGGCAGCCCTGTATGATGTTATGCATGTTTGTTTTGTAAGTTCACAACTTTTACTATACACTTATTATTTATGTATGATCATATATAAATGATAAACTTTTCAATAAATTGTTTTTAAAGTGAAAAAAAATTACTAGAGGGAGGTTGAAAGTAAAGACAGAAAGGAGTGGCTTGAAGAACTATAAAGAAATTAAGTGCTCATTTTGCCATAGTGGGCTATAACACTGGATAGAGACCCTTATAATGAGAGTGAAGGTACACCCACATCCTGGGGAGGACTAATGTTCTCAAATAGAGGGAATTGTATCTCTTGTGAGGAACGGTGGCTCCCAAAGCATTAGGGCAGTTGAGCATGTCAAGCCCTCAACACTGTTGCAAGTATCTCTGAACACGGCCCTTTAAGCAATGAAGATTGACTGTCACTGTGGGCCCTAAGGGGAGGGGGAAAGAGGTACTGAATAGATGGAATCAATGTAACTGTGTGGGCAATAGCAGTGTTACCCAAGATTATGCAAGGATGGATATAAGACATGTTAAATTACACCAAAAATATATAGGGGCCGATAGGCTAAAATGTAAATCATAATGTAAAACATAAGACCACTAAACATTTAGAAAATTGTATAGTCTAAAATATAAACCACAATGTAAACCCAAATATTACTTTGTTTGAAAGCTATTATCTCAATATCTGTACAGCAGTTTCAGTAAATATAGTATGAATATGTAAAAAGATTACTGCTGTGGAAGGAAGAAGGGTTTTATGTTGGATATGTGGGAGTACTGTATATTGTATATATGGATTACTGTGATCTAAAACTTGTGAAGATAAGCTTAATAATTAGGGGGAAAAAAAAGAAAAAGAAAAAGAAAGGACGTAGACACTGAGGAAAAGATGGAAGAAGTTGCCTTGCCAATTTGCATACAGGGCAACACTTACTGCAGTGATGGAAGGCAAAACATCAAAAACAAAATTTTTGCATTTTTTAATTTTTTGATACCCTAATTTATTTTTACCTTAATTTTCCTAAATTAATATGTATTCTATATCCAACCTTTAAACTCATCACTATATTCCATTTTACTATTAATGGAACCTGGCAATATATTGGGCTTCATTTTTCACGAAGTTTTGGATCACAGAGAGGTTCAACAATGGCAGGGGTGGAACACTGGTGTGGGATGTTACTGACGGGACACGTGGTTGGCAGGGACTTCTACAGGGCATATATCCAGGGTACATAAAAATGTATGGATATTTTCATAGTGGTTACAATTAAAAACAACAACTGAGGAAGTGCTGAGTTCCTAGCCAGGGGAGCTCTATCACAGTCCCTAAAGGAACAGCAACAACCCTCCAAGTGCAACAGCAAAGACCAAAAAAGAAGGAAGGTCCAACAAGAGCCCTTGATACTAATGACTATGCTTGTGAGCCTGTGCACCTGAAATAAGAACAAGGCCTAGAGGTGCAGGGTGCCTAAGAGTTACCTCCTGAGAGCCTCCGTATTGCTCAAATGTGGCCAGTCTCAAGCCGAACTCAGCGTGTAAATGTGTTGCCTTCCCCACTGCATGGGACATGACTCCGGGCATGAGCCTCCCTGGCGCCAAGGGATTACTACCAAGTACCAGCTGCTGATGTAACTAGAAAATGACCTTGAATAAAAGGGTCAACTCAGACCAGCAGAATATCTCAGTCTACATATAATACCAGGAGTTAAAAATGCTTTTTGACCTGAATAAAAGGGGGAAATGGAAAGGACAAATGAGTTTATATGGCTATGAGTCTCCAAAAGGAGCCGGGAGGTTATCAGAGGGGTTCCCCTTATGCACACCTAACAGAGTACCAGAGACAGATAAAGTAGATACAACCCTGCGTATTGGTTCTTCTGAGGGCTACAGAGACCCACAGGTTCTACGGTCATGGCAGATGGAGTTCAGTGCCATCTCAGTTGGCCCTACTTTGGAGTTTGTGTTTCTGTGTGATGGAGCTGGACTCAGATGTGATCTCTGTCCACAAGCCTCTCCTGTTACTTTTACCGGAACTGTAGTTCGTGCTGGGGTTTAGTGTATATTCAGGGAACCCGAATCTCTGGACTAATCATGTGATAGCCAGGCCCTGAGACTCAACAGACTTGCAACTCCTACATTCTGGTTTACTGGACTTATCCCACTCAGCTAACATGGAGATGAAGAAGGTCAACCACCACACCAGGGAGCCAAGAGTACCTACAACTCAAAGCAGGAGAATTGTATCCAGCATCCATGTGGAATCTAAACCCCCTCTTGATATAGATGTGGAGTGGACACAACCATTCCAGGGTCCACAGGATGGAGGAATAGAGTACGGATTAGAGTGGACTTACTGATATTCTATTCGTGAACTATTGTGATTAGTAATCAAAGAAAATGTGGCATTGGTGTGGAGAAAGTGGCCATGGTGGCTGCTGGGGATAGGAAATGGGAGGAAGAGATGTGATGTGGGGGCATTTTCGGGGGTTGGACTTGTCCTGGGTGGTGCTGCAGGGACAGTTACCAGACACTGTATGTCCTCCCATGGCCCACTGGGTGGACTGTGGGAGAGTGTGGGCTATGGTATGGACCACTGACCATGAGGTGCAGCGGTGCTCAGAGATGTATTCACCAAGTGCATTGAATGTCTCATGATGACGGAGGAGGTTGTTATTACGGGGGGGAGGTGTGGGGGGAGGAGTGGGGAGAGGGGGGTGGGGGCATATGGGGACCTCATATTTTTTTAAAGTTACATTAAAAAAATAAAGACAAAAAAAATAAAATAAAATAAAATTTTAAAAAGAGAAAAAAGAAATGAAGACCTTCAGTATAGGTAATTAAAAGGATAAATGCAAAACCCAATAGTGCTGTATTCTCAATATACAACTACTCTTTAATTCCTAAGAGACAGCAAACCACTGAATAAGAAAATGGTCTATTTCCTGATAAAGGACATGCAAAATAAAAAACTGTGAAGTGCAACGAAAACAATATACAGAGGAGAACTAGAAGGATACAGGAGAGAATGTATATGCTATTCAAGGTAAGTTGGTAAGTTTTCAAATCAGTAGCTTCTAGATGTAGACTCTGTAATACAAACTGCAGGGTAACCATAAAGGAAATATATTCAATATATACAAAAACAAAAAAAAGAAAGGGATCAGTTGATCACAAAAGATCAACTACGTGGCAGAAAAGGAGATTCCAATACAGGACAAAAAGACAAAAAAGATATGACATATAAAAACCAAAGAACAAAATGGCTGAAGTACTGCTTTACACTAATATCTTATGGTTCAAGCTCCACAATCAATCGAAACAGACTGGCAGAATAGGTAAAAAAGCAAGATCCAACTTTATGTTCTTTATAAGAGACTCACCTTAGACCCAAAGATACAGTTTGGAAGTAAAAGGATGAAAAAAAGATACTCCATGCAAATATAACCAAAAGAGCTATGGTAGCTATACTAATACTAGACATAATAGACTTTAAATCAAAATCTTTTTAAGACAAAAAAAGGACACAATATATTAATATGAGAGTCAAAAGACCAAGAAGAAATAACAATCATAAATATTTATGTCCCTAACCACATTGCCCCAAAATACATGAGGCAAACCCTGGCAAAACTGAAAGGAGAAGAATCACTTCTACAATAATAGAGACTTCAGTACACCACTCTCATCAACAGACAAACCATCTAGACAGAAGATCAATAAGGAAATGGAGAACTTGAGTAATATGAGAAAGGAACTAGACCTAACAGACATATACACAACAGTGTACCCCAAAACGTCAGGATATACACTCTTAAGTGCACATGCACATGGTTCGATCTCCAGAACAGACACATGCTGTGTCATAAAGCAAGTCTCAAAAAATTTAAAAAGATTGAAATTATAGAAAGCACCTTCTTTGACCATAATTGAGACACAGACAAAATACAAGTAAATAAAATCATAAATGAGAAAGGGGACATTACTCCTGACCCCACATGAATAAAAAAGATCACTATGAGTGTATTAGTCAGCCAAATGGGTGCTGACACAAAATACCAGAAATTGGTTGGTTTTTATAAAGGGTATTTATTTCGGGTAGGAGCTTACAGATACCAGGCCATAAAGGATAAGTTATTTCCCTCACCAAAGTCTATTTTTACATGCTGTGAGAGTTCAGGCTTCCTGGGTTCCTCCTTCCCAGGGTCTGGCTTCTCTTTTCTCTGTGAGCTTACTTCCCGGGGCTCCAGCTTAAGATGTCAGCATCAAACTCAACATCAAAAACCCTCAACTCCGTCCTTTGCCATGGCTTTTATCTGTGAGTCCTCACCCACCAAGGGGTGGGGACGCAACACTCTAATAACATGGCCCAATTAAAGCCCTAATCATAACCTAATCATGCCCAGATACAGACTAGATTACAAACATAATCCAGTATCGAGTTTTGGAATTCATAACTCTATCAAACCGCTACAAAGAGTATACTGTGAACAACTGTACATCAACAAATTAGACAACCTAAATGAAACAGACAAATTTCCTAGAAACACAAGAAAAATGGAAACAGAAACTCTCAACAGACCAATTACAAGTAAAGAGATTGAGTAAACTGTCAAAAACTTCTCAACAAAGAAAAGCCCAAGACAAGATGGCTTCACAGGAGATTTCTACCAAATATTCCCAGTACGATTACAGCAATATTGCTCAAACTCTTCCAAAAAAATGGAAAAGGATGAAACACTGCCTAGCCCATTCTAAAAACCAACATCATCCTAAAACCAAAGTCAGATAAAGATACTACAAGGAAAGTAAATTATGGACCAATTTCTCTTATTAATATAGATGCAAAAATCCTCAACAAAATACTTACCAGTAGAATCTAACAGCGTATTAAAAGAATTATACACTATAATCAAGTGGAATTTATCCCAGGTAGTCAAGGTTAGTTCAACATAAGAAATTCAATTAATGTAATATACCACATTAACAAAACAAAGGGGGAAAAACACATGATCATCTCCACTGAAGAAGAAAAGGCATTTGACAAAATGTAGCAACCTTTCTTGATAAAAACTTAGAACAAACTAGAATAGAAGGAAACTCCAACATGATAAAGAGCATACATGAAAAAACCCAAAGGTAACATCATACTCAATGGTGAAAACCAAACACTTTCCCTCTTAAGAACTGGAACAAGACAAGGATGCCCCCACTATCACCAACGTTATTCAACATTGTACTGAAAGTTCCAAAAAAAGAAATAAAAAGCATCCAAATTGGAAAAGAAGCAAAACTTTGACTATTTGTGGATGGGGTGATCCTTCTATAGAAAATCCTGAAGACCCTACAAAAAAGACCCTAGACAAATAAACAAGTTTATCAAATTGGCAGAGTACGTCTATTATTATTGTTGAAATAATGAACATGTTTTAATAATGACTGAAATGATGAATGCACAACTATGTGATTATACCAAATGCCACTGATTGTACACTTTGGGTGGACTGTATGCTCTATCAACATGTATTAATAAAGTTTATTTTTTTAAAAATTTTAATATATTTATTTATTTAAAGATTTATTTTATTTAGCCCCCCCATTGTCTGCTCTCTTGTTTCCATTCACTGTGTGTTCTGTGTCTGCTTGCATTCTCATGTGTCTCTTTTTGTGCGTCACTAAGCTGAGTCAGCTGTGTGTGTGTGCTGTGCCACTCCTAGGCAGGCTGCGCTTTTTCGCACAGTGGTTCTCCTTGTGGGGCACAGTCCTTGCACGTGCCCCACATGCAGGGGAGCCCCTGCATGACATAGCGTGTGGCAGCACTGCGCATAGGCCAGCTCACCACATGGGCCAGAAGGTCCTAGGTTCGAATCCTGAACCTCCTATATGGTAGGTGGATGCTCTATTAGTTGAGCCACAGCTGCTTCCCAAAGTTGATTTGGAAAAAAAAAAAAACATTGGCAGGGGGAAGCAGATGTGGCCCAAGTGATTGAGATCTCATCTATCATAAGGGAGGTCCAGGGTTCAATTCCCAGGGCCTCCTGGTAAAGGCAAGCAGGCCCACATGGTGAGCAGGCCCAAGCGTAGAGCTGGCCCACGCAGAATGCAGGCCCGCGTGCAGTGCTGGCCCGACAGGAGTGTGTGCCAGAGCAGAGTGCTGGCCCAGCAAGATGACACAACCAAAAGAGACATAGAGGAGAGTCGATAAGAGATGCAGAAAACCAGGGAGTTGAGGTGGTGCAAGAGATTGAGAGATTCTCTCCCACTCTGGAAGGTACCAGGATTGGTTCCCAGTGCTGCCTAAAGAGAAGACAAGTAGACATAGAAGAACACACAGCGAATGGACACAGAGAACAGAAAGCAAGTGCAAAACAATGGGGGGCGGAGGGGAATAAAAAAACAAAATTTTTTAAATTGGCAGGGCATTGGTCGACCCACAAAAATCAATAGTGTGTCTATACACTAGGAATGAGCAATCTAGGATAAAATTAGTTTTAAAAATTCCACTTACAATAACAACTGAAATAATCAAATATCTGGAAATTAATTTAACCAAGTATATAAAGGACTTGTATGCAGAAAACTATAAAACTTTGCTACAGGAAACCAAAGATCATCTAAATAAGAGGAAGGACATTCCATGCTCATGGATCAGAAAACTAATTATTGTTAAGATGTCAATTCTACATATTGTTAAGATGTCAATTCAACGAAATCCCAATCAAAATTCCAAGAGCACACTTCTCAGAAACAGAAAAGCCCATTATCAAATTTACTTGGAAGGGTTGGGGTCCCAAATAGCCAAAACCATCTTGAAAAGAACAAAGTTGGAGACTCACACTTTCTGACTTTAAAGCTAATGAAAAAGCTGTGGTTAAAACAGGATGGTACTGGGAAGCAGATTTGGCTCAACTGATAGAGCATCCGCCTACTACATGGGAGTTCCAGGGTTCAAACCCAGGGCTTCCTGACCTGTGTGGTGGGCTGGCCCATGCATAAAGAGTACACCCCTTAAGGAGAGCTGCCCTGTGCAAGAAAAAGCGTAGTCCACCCAGGCATGGTGCTGCACACATGGAGAGCTGACGCAGCAAGATGACGCAATAAAAAGAGACACAGATTCCTGGTGCCACTGACAAGAATACAAGCAGATACAGAAGAACACATAGCAAATGGACAAAGAGAGCAGACAACTGTGGGAGGGGGGGAGGAGGGGAAGGGAGAGAAAACAAAACAGAACAGGATGGTACCAACACAAGTATAGCTATATTGACCAATGGAATAGAACTGAGGGTTCAGAAATCAACTCTTGCATCTACGGTCAAGTGATTTTTGACAAGGCTACCAAGTCCACTTAATTGGGAAAGAATAATCTCTGCAACAAATGGTGCTGGGAAAACTGGACATTCATATGCAAAACAATGAAGGTGAACTCCTATTTCATATCATGTGCAAAATTTTGCATGAAATGGATCAAAGGCCTAAATATAAGAACCAGAACTATAAAACTCCTAGAAGAAAATGTAGGGTAGCATCTTCGGGATCTTGCGTTAGGCAATATTTTCACTTTGTACCCAAAGCACAAGCAACAACAAAAAAATAGATAAATGGGACTTCATAAAAATTTAAAACTTTTATGTATTAAAGGACTTTGTCAGGAAAGTGAAAAGACAATCTATTCAATGGGAAAAAGTATTTGGAAACCACATATCTGACAAGGATTTACTATCCAGTACACATAAAGAAACCCTACAACACAACACTAAAAAGACAAATAACCCAATTAACAAATGAGCAAAAGACATGAATAGATATTTCTCCAAAGAGGATAAACAAATGGCTATGAAAATATGCTCAGCATAACGGGCTATTAAGAAAATGCAAATCAAAACCACAATGAGATACTTTTCCACATCCTCTAGGATGGCTACTATTAAAAATAACAACAAAACAGAAAACTGTAAATGTTAAGGATGTGGAGAAAGAGGAATACTCATTCAGCAATTGCTGGTGAAGTATAAAATGGTGCAGCCGCTACGGAGGATAGTTTGGCAGTTCCTCAAAAAGCTAAGTATAGAATTACCATCTGACCTGGCAATCACTCTATTAGGTATATACCCAAAAGAATTGAAAACAGGGTCTTGAAAAGATATTTGCACACCAATGGTCATCATGGCATTATGCACAATTGCCACAAGATGAAAGCAACTCAAACGTCCATCAACCACCAATGAATGAATAAACAGAGTGTGGTATATGTATACAATGGAATATTATTCAGCTGTAAAAAAAAAGAATGAAGTACTGATACACGCGACAACATGGATGATCCTGGACTACATTATGCTGAGCAAAATAGGCCAGACACAAAAGGACAAATATTGTATAATCTCACTGATATGAAATAATTATAATAAGCAAACTCAGAGTCAGAATCCAGACTATAGGTTACCAGTGGTAGGACTGAGAGTAGGGAATGGGGAGTCAATGCTAAAATTGTACAGAATATCTATTTGGGTTGATTGTAAAGTTTTAGTATGGGTGGTGGTATTAGTAGCACAACATTGTTTAAGTAAGTAACAGCACTGAATTATATGTGTGAATGTGTTTAAAATTTAGTGTAAATTTTAGGTCATATATATGTGTTACCAGAATAAAATTTAAAAGATAAGATATAGAGTTGCATAATACAGTATATTCTATTGTAAATGATGTACTACAGTTAATAATATATTACACCATAGTCTTCATTAATTATAATAAATGCACCACACCAGTACATGGTGTTTTAATAAGGGGATATAGTGGGGGGAAAATACATCCTAACATAAACTACGAACTATAGTTAATACTACAATTACAATATTCTTTAATCAATGGTCACAAAGTTACTACACTAATGCAAAGTGTTATAATGGGGGGGGGTGTAAATGGGAACACTGAAATTTTTTACAGGAGTTTTCTGTAAACTTACTACTTCTCTAATTCAAAAATTTTTTAAACATTTTAACAAATACGGAATTTTCTTTAAAATTACTTATATGGTTTGTTAACTCAAAGAACAAAATAAAATCGAGAAGGTTCTGAAACAACAGAAAAACATTTGAAAAAAAATCAAAGAATGAATCTCATTATAATTTATATGAATCCTTTCTAAATACTTTTAAAAGGAATGAGAATATTCAACTTACTACGCAACTCAAAAATACTATTAACAAGGTTATTATGAGACAATTTTTGTTATTTTCAATTTGTTAGGTCTTATTCTTGGAAATCAGTTCAAAGCCTGAAAGACAGCATATAATGTATTATAAATAACTAATCAATCCCCTGAGCTGGCATAAGAGATAAAAGATGAAATTTGATGTCAGACACCCTAGGCTTGGGTCCTGGTATTACCACAATATTCCATGGGGCTATTATGGGCATTAATCAAATTAATGAGAAAATACCTTATAAAAGTATCTTGTAAGGCACCATAAAAATCAATGTATTATCATCTCTAGGAGAAATTTTGACTCTATCAACACAATTATAATCAAACCCCTATGAACCAAGTACGCAAGATCATCATGAACACAGGTTGACATTTATTGAGGGTCAGGAACTACTGCAAGAAGTTACATGTATTAATCCATTTAATCTATCTCTATGAGCTTGGTACTAAGATTAACCCTATTTTACAGATATCAAATCAAGATAAAGAGAGGTTAAACAACTAGGGACTTGAACTGGATTTATCTATTTCCTCAGAAACACCATTCCCGCTCTTTGTCCTACAAAAAATAATTTACCTGCTTGCAGCCGTAGAATCTTTGATTTTCTTTCCTTCCAAAGAAGCTAAATGCTGTTCCAAAGCATCAAGAAGACTGCTGGGGGCCTGAAATAATAAAAATATTAACAATTTCATGATTAACAGACTACAGCTCAAAATAAATCAAGTATCCATCTAACAGAGCTTCAAACTAGTTCCTCATATACTAATTAAGTGTTGTTGTAGCTATTTATTAATGATAATCTTATTTTTATTACATAAGCATGATCTAGTAGGTGGTATTAAAAACCTTAATGAAAAGTATAAAGACTAAAGACTATGTAAAAATGCAACATTAAGAGGAACCTGCCAATACTTAAATAATCTATGTGAATTTAAAGGGGAAACATACTCCTAAAAGCCAGGCATAGGGGAGAGGAAGTGGCTGAGCACCTGCTTTTCAGGTATGAGGTCCTAGGTTTAATCCTCAGTACCTCCAAAAAACAAAAACAAATGAAAAAGCCAACTTTCACTGGGGAACAGATGTAGCTCAGTGGTTGAGTGCTTGCTTCTCATGTAAGAAGTCCTGGGTTCAATCCCTGGAACCTCCACAAAAAACAAACAAACAAAAAAAAAAAAAACCCAGATATACTGTTGGAAGTACAGCAGATGCTTAATAAGTATTTCCTGAGTAAGTGAAAGTGAGCAAACACTAACTTTGAATACTTATTGATAAATGAAACTGAAGACTAACATCAGGAAAATGCAAACTAACATCACAGTGTGACACAATTTCTCACCCACTAGAAAGGATAAAAATTAAACAGACTAGCAACATCAAATACTGGCAAGGATATGGAACAATCAGAAATTTCCAACACTATTGGTGGGAATACAAATCACTGCAAAACGAGATAGTAGTTTTACATAATGTTAAATATATACCTTCCCTATGACTCAATTCCACTCATGATTGTTTATCTGAGAGAGATGAAACTACAATCTAAAGGTCGATAAATAGGAAAATGGATAAACATATAGTGGTAAATTCATATAATGGAATACTACTCAGCAATAAAGAAGTATAAATTAATGGTACACTCAATATCATCATCAAATCTCAAAACATTATGAACCAAAGAAGCCAGAGACAAAAGTAAATACTGTATGACTATATTAAGTTCAAGAAATGATAAACTGAGCCATTAGAACTCAAACCAGTGGTTATACATGGAGAGGGATAGCAAGTGACTGGAAGAGGTCATCAGGAAAACTTTTCCAGGTGACTGAATTGTTCTATGTCTTGAATGGTGTGTTGGCTACACAAATGTTTACATTTATCAAAATTTAATGAAATGGATGTTTACCTCAATTTTTTTTAGAAGGAAGACTAGTTTTTAAATTCTCAGGATATGTGTTAAATCTCGACTAAATAGAAAGAAAGAGTTAATTACTTTCAAAAGGAAACTTCTGGTGTACATATCTTTAAGTGAAACAAATCCATCGTGTCAATTACTTATCTAAATACTCTTTAGAATTAGAGATACCCTTTCTGGATTAGAGGGAATTACAAATAGTTTTAAGAGGCAATGTTTATCTAATTTCTCTACCAATTATGACTTGAACAATTTCCTTCACACAATATTTTCTCCAAGACCTTGGCACAAGACAGTAGAAAACCATTTAAAACTCAAAAATACTAACTTGTAAGACTGACTTCTCTAAGTGAGAGCACATGAGCACTTCCCCATCCCCAACTAAACGTTTGCTGAATTACTAGACTAAGCACTGTTTCAAGAGCTATTGGCAGAGACAATGATGACCATGACAGCAGTTAACATTTAAAAAGCTGGTATAACATAACATTGTGCTGGCTATCTTTACGTAATCACTGACTCAATAAGATAGACTTTAAGAGTATACTCATTTTACAGATAAACAACCTGCGACAGTAAAAATTAAGCAAACTTGTCCACGATCAAATATCTGAGACATAGCAGTAAGCCATGGTAAAATCTAAGGAATGTCTGACCTTAGAGACTACATGTTTAAATTCTTTGCTACAGAATACTAAATTATAATTGTGGTCATTTAAACTTTTTTCTGAAGAGTTAAAGTTATGGGCTTATAAATATCAAGTTATGATAAGATAAACCATTTCCAAAATCTCTTCTAAATATTCTTTTAAGTCAAATCCACACAGCAAACAGGATAGGATATATGATGTTTCACATACTAAAAAGAGCAATTTTTTCTATTCCGACTCTGAGAAGAAAGGAAGCTAAAGACTTCTCTTTGACAGATGGGACGGGCAGTTAAAGCATGCCAGATGCACGTAGGAGAATTAGGACAGCTGTTTAAACTGGTCATTATGAGAAAGTGTAAGCAGGTAGTTAAGACTTTGGAGGCCAAAGCATGTCCAAAAGCACTGTCATGGTAGGTATAAGAGCCTCCCTGAGACCTGTGTATGTGCTTGAAATGTGGGGTATTCTGACATTGAAAGAAGAAAGAGAAAACTTCTATGGCAGTCTTTTACTTAGAAGAACCAGTGGTTGACAACAATTCATTAAGTTACTGGAAAAATTCTTAAAATATTTAAATGTTTGTATTTATTTTGAACTTTTTGTAGCCTATGCCTTATCTTTTTTTTTTTTTGGCTGTGTGTCAATTTTTTTTAATTTGTTGAAATTTATCACTCATACATAAATATACATAAACAATATGTGAATAGTAACAGTTGTGAACTTACAAAACAAACACATATAACATCATACAGGACTCTCGTACCTCATCCTACCATCAATACCTTGCATTGTTGTTTAACATTTTTAATTTGATTTTAATGATCAAAGAGCATCGTCATGTATGGACTGTGAGAAGAGTGTAAACTACAACACAAACTATAATCCATACTGTGTAGCAGTGCTCCAAAATGTACTCATCAAATATGATGAATGTACCACACTAATTAAAGAAGTTGTGGATGTGGGAGGAGAGAGGAGTGTGGGGAGTGGATCATATGGGAACCACTTTTAATATTTAATGTAACATTTTGTGTGATCTATGTATCATTTAAAAAAAAAGATAATAAAAATAAAAAGCATTGTCAAAATATTGCTACTAATCAAAGTATTTTCCCCCAAACCACCCTATTATTATCTTTATATCATTTATATATGAACACACATAAACAATTAAGTGTATAGTAAAAGTTGTGAACTTTACAAAGCAAACATGCATAACATCATACAGGGGTCCCATACATCAACCCTCTACCAACACCTTGCATTGTCGTGAGATATTTGTTACAAATTATGAAAGAATATTGTCAATCTTACTACTAATTATAGTTCTTATCTTACATTTCGTGCATTTTTGCCCCAACCCACCCTATTATTTTTAAAATATATTTATGACAGAAGTTGTAAACTTATAAAATAATTATGCACACGTGCAGAATTCCAAAACAACACCCTTCTATCACCATACCACACTGAGGTGGAACATTTGTTACAGGTAAGATAACATCATCTGATTGTTACCACATCCATAGTGTACATTTGGCACACATTTTCCATACTGCCTCATTATCAACACTGTACATCTTTGGCATAGATACAAGAATATTACATTATTACTGATAACCAAAATCCAAGGGTCATTCCAGTTATATTTTTCCCATGCTTTTCCACATTCCCACCATCCTGCAACAGTGATGTAAATTTACTCTAGCTAACAAAGGACTCTCTTGCATCTGTACCATCAACCACAATTCTCATTCACCTCTTGGGTTACTGTGCTATTCAGTTCCTATTCTCTAGCATTCTGTCAACTGGCAGTTACATCCCTAGACAACCATTTTCAGCCACATCCCCATTTATAAACTAGCTGTTACTCACTTTGTGTTACCATCCACTCTATACATTTCCACACTTCTACAGTAAAGCTAATTAAAACTTCTACATACATTAAATATCAGTAGTCCACTCAGTCCTTCTCTTAATTCCTTTAAGAATCCACCACCTAACACCAGGTCTTGAAGATATTTTCCTACAATTTCTTCTAGAGGCTTTAAGGTTCTTGCTTTTATTTTTAGGTTTTTTATCTATTTTAATTTTTGGATAAGGTGTGAGATAGGAGTCCTCTTTCCTTCTTTGACTATGGATATCCAGTTCTTTCAGCATCGTTTGTTGAATAGACTATTCTTCCCAAGCTGTGTGGGTTTGACAGCATGTCAAAAATTGCTTGACCATACATGTGAGTCTGTTTCTGAACCATCGATTTGGTTCCACTGGTCTGTGTCTGTCTTTATGCCAGTACCATGTTGTTTTGACCACTATAGCTAGGTAATATGATTTAAGGCCTGGAGGTAAGAGTTAGCTTTACCTTTTTAAGATATTTCTGGCTATTCAGGACCCCTTACCCTTCCAAGTAAGTTTGATAATCGTATTTTCAATACATTTTTTTAAAATGCTGGTGGAATTTTTATCGGGATTGCATTGAATCTGTGTATCAATCTGAGTAGAATTGACATCTTAATGATATTTAGTCTTCCAATCCATGAGCATGGAATGTTCTTCCAGTTATTTATGCCTTTTTTTTTAAAGACTTAATATATTTATATCCACGCCCCCTCCACCTCCTCTCCCAGTCCCCCTGTTGTCTACTCTCTGTGTCCATTCACTGTGTGTTCTTCTGTGTCTGCTTCTGTTCTTATTAGGCAGCTCCAGGAACCGATCCTGGGACCTTCTGGAGTGGGAAAGAGGCGATTACTCTCTTGTGCCACCTCAGCTCCCTGTTCTGCTTTTTTTTTTTTAAAGATTTAATTATTTATTTATTTCTCTCCCCTCCCCCCCCCACCCCGGTTCTGTTCTGTGTGTCTATTTGCTGCATCGTCTTTGTCTGCTTCTGTTGTTGTCAGCGGCACAGGAATCTGTTTCTTTTTGTTACGTTATCTTGTGTCATTTTCTCTGTGTGGGCAGCGCCATTCTTAGGCAGGCTGCACTTTCTTTGGCGCTGGGTGGCTCTCCTTACAGGGCACACTCCTTGCTCATGGGGCTCCCCTACGCGGGGGGGCACCCCTGCGTGGCAGGGCACTCCTTGCGTGCATCAGCACTGCACATGGGCCAGCTGCACATGGGTCAAGGAGGCCCGGGGTTTGAACCGCAGACCTCCCATGTGGTAGACAGACGCCCTAACCACTGGGCCAAGTCCGCCGCCTGCTATGTCTTATTTTCTCTCCTCTGTGTCTCTTGTTGCGTCATCTTGCTGGGCCAGCTCTCCATCTCAGCCAGCACTCCTGTGCATGGCACATTTCTCATGCTGGGCAGCATTCCCATGTGGGCTGGCACTCCACATGGGCCAGTTTGCCCTCACCAGAAAGCCCTGGGCATCGAACCCTGGACCTCCTATATGGTAGACAGGAGTCCAATTGGTGGAGCCACATCTATTTCCCTTAGGCCTTTTTGGACTTCTTTTTAACACTGAGTTGCAGTTTTCTGAATACAAATGCTTTACATCGTTGGTTAAGTTTATTGCTATTTGAGTTTTATGTGTCATATTTTATTTTTACCACTCTTTTTACACTTTCAGTTACTTTTATTGATACAATCCTCATTTCTAGACTCCCTTTCAGGCCTCTCTCTCTTGTCTTCTTTTCAGGCTCTAGCACACCCTTTAGTATTTCCTAAAAATCCAGTCTCTTGGTTAGAAATTCTTTCAGTTTCTGTTTATCTGTGAATATTCTAATCTCACCCTCATTTTTGAAAGACAATCTTGCCCGATAGAAGATTCTTGGCTGGAAGTTTTTCTCTTGTAGTATCTTAAATATATCATTCCATTGTCTTTTCCATAGTTTCTGGTGAGAAATCAGCATTTAATCATTGGGTATCCCCTATACGTTATGCATTGCTTTTCTCTTGCTGCTCTCAGAATTCTCTGTCTTTGGCACTTGACATTCTAACCAGTATGTGTCTCAGAGTTGGTCTATTTGGATCTTTTTGGATGGGAGTACGTTGCGCTTCTTGGACATGGATATCTATTTCCTTCAATAAGGTTGGGAAATTTTCTACCACTATTACCTTCAAATATTCCTTCTGCCCCTTTTCCCTTCTCTTCTCCTTCTGGGACACCCATGACAAAATGTCTGCATGCCTTTGCTGTCACTTAGTTCCCTGAGACCTTGTTTAATTTTTTCCATTCTTTTCTTCATCTGTTCTTTTTTATGTTCACTTTCAGAGGCCATTTCTTCAAGCTCACCAATCCTTTCTTCTGCCTTCTCAAATCTGCTATTATATGATTCCAATGTTTTTTTGAAAATTTCATTTACTGCACCTTTCATTCCCATAAGATCTGCTATTTTTCTATGTATACTTTTAAATTCTTCTTTGTGTTCATCCAGTTTCTTCTCAATATCTTTAATTTCTTTAGCTATCTCACTGAATTTATTTAGGTGATTTGTTTGGACATCTACGGTAAGTTGTCTTAACTCCTTATGTCATCTGGAGGCTTACCTTGTTCCTTTAACGGGGCCATGTCGTCCTGTTTCTTGGTGTGGAATGTAAGTTTTAGTTGGTGTCTTGGTATCTGGCTTACTATTTATTCTGGCTGCAGTTTTTCTCTTTAGTTTAGGGGTTCCTACCCTTTCTCCCTTGTTGGTTATGCAGTAGGAGCCAAGGATGTAGTTGGTGCTATAAGCTGTGGAGGCTTAAGTTACCCTCATTGCACCAGGGACTGATGAAGCTTCTCCCAACTTTCTCCTTTGCCAGGGGTAGGGGCAGAGTCACAGCTGTGTGGAATAATCTAAGTCGTGCAGGTCTAGACTGTAGTTGCCCAGAGAGACTATTGAAGCTTCACACCTCTTTCTCCCCTGCCTGGGGTGGGGATGGAGCTGCAGGTGTGGCATCAATGTCTGTAATGTACTTCCAATTACTCAGTCTGTGCCAGTCAAAGTTACCTTCAGTTACCTGGATAGGCTGGTGCAGGGCCCATCATCCTCCTACCTTTAACAAGAGGCAGGGCTGAAGCCTAGCCTAGGGCTGCAGGCTGATCTCGATGAAAGAAACCAGTTCCTACCATCACTGTTATTTTTGGTCAGCCGGCTTCATGTCATGTTGGGTGCAGAGTCAAAATGACAGCTACCGCCCTCCCCCCGACCTGGACAAGCTCAAACCCTAGCTGTTGTCAGGGCCACACCTTAGCCGGTCAAACCCAACAACCAGTAGCTGAAACTGGCAGCCAACCATCCCCTTCTCCCCTATTACTGGGAAATGGAGCTTCCAATTCCAGCCACAGAACAGCTCCTGGGGCAGCCTGCACTGCCAGAGTAAGATAATCACTGGCCTCCGCAGCTTGGCCAGTAATTTCCCAGAGAGGCTGGTGCAGGCTCCTCCGCAGCTTCCTACCTCCCAGAGGTAGGGCTGGGGCTTAGGCTAGAGCTACAATCTGAGTTGGATGGAAAGCAGCTGGCCCCTACCAGCACTGTGATTTTCAATCTGCCCTGCTTCCCCTATGCCAGGTGCTGAGTTAAGATTGCTGCCACTGGCCCCCCTCCGACCTGGACAGAATCAAACCTTTGCTGTTCCTAGGACTACACTTTAGCTTGCTGAATCCACCCATCAGCAGTTGAAGTTGGCGCCCAACTGTCTCCTCCTCCCCCGTCCCAGGAAGTGGAGCTTTCAATTCCAGTTGTGAACAACTCCCAAGAAAGCCTGTACCTCCAGTAGAGGATGGGCACCGGCCTCCATGGCGCAGAGCGTTCCACGCATGAACCTTCTCTGCAGATGGTCTCTCCCCACACTCCTGCAAGGATAACATGGGACACTCCTGCGGTCCCCCAGACCCCCCAAACAGGTGCTTCAGCTAGCTCCAGATGGCTCTGGGTGTCCACCAACCACCCTGTAGCAGGAGCCGACCCCAGGAGCTTCCCAATCCACTGCCATCCCAATGCCCATCTCTGCCCTATCTTTTTTGAAAGTTATTTTTAAATAAAAACATTCAAATCCTATGGTTCAGCAAAAAAAAAAAAAAAAAGACAAAAAGATAAAGGAGAAATTTATGACAATAATAATCTGAAATTTCCATTCTTCTGCATTACTACCATTTTTCTTAAAGTGTAAACAGCTTTGTTTCAGCTCACTTTTAAACATTTTCTGAATCCTCAAAGAATGCCTGACAATTTCCCTTGCTCAGGGATTATCAGTAGGGGAGGAAGAGACAAAGAAGATAAGGGAGGCCAAAGCCATCCAATCACAACACTATGAATATTAAAGGACAGACATATGAAGACAGTCTGTAACTCCTAGGACTAGCCTGAAGCAGATACCTTTTAAAACAAAATACAGGGGAAGCTGACATGTTAAATGGGGTAGGTAAAAGAAAAAACCAGTTAATATTATACATTATTCAAGCAATGACTTCTCATATTTACCCCTGAATAATGTGCTCAATATTAATGAGGCCAATTTATCTCATGTGGATGTACACAGGAATGCTTTATTTATTTATAACCATGAATAAATCTACTGTACACTCAAGTCTTTAGAGCAGAGGTCAACCAGAACAATGAGTATAGAGTAAAACAATAAGAACCATTAACAAGAAAAAGTATTTAAAAGATGCCCAAGAATGATTCAAAACGAGGTAAAAGAGATGCTAAATATTAAGGAGAGGATTAATACAAGAGTTATATGGATACTTTACACCACATACTTTTATTATTAATATTCAGTAAGCAAAACACGAATAAGCCAGAAAATACTGTAGATATTTACTTCTTTCCTAAAATTTTTTGAAGATGATGATGATAAAGATGATATAATAGCTAGCATTTGTCAAGTGATGTCAACTTATTTACACATTAACTCACTTAATTCCTCAAAACTACCTTAAGATACATAGTATAACATCTCCATTTAGACAAGACATTGCAGCATATAGAGTAACCTGCCAAAGTCACTGGCCACCTAGTGGCAGAGCCAGGACTCCAACTTAGGGTGTCTCGCCCTTAAGCCTGGTTCTTAACCCAATATTTTAGAGGTTTATCCCTATTTAATAATCCTATCTAAGTCAAACAGCCAAAGCAGAACAAAGGGGAGATAAAAATAAATTCTGCATAAAATAATTCTCTACCAATAGTGTAGTGAAAAAAATTGTTTTTAAATACCATTCTCTAAGTTCAGTTCTTCAAGATTTCATTTTTTGGGGGAGGGGATGATGATGGGAAAGAGAGTCAAAGGGAATACAAACATATATAAAGCATCACAAGCCTCACATTCTTGGTTTAAAACACCAATAAAATTAAATGATATGGTAGTGGCTGTCTTCACTAATATAAGAGATGTTTAGATCATTTTGTGATTGTAATGTCAGAACAATCTTCAAAAATTTATCAAAATGTGTCCAAAAAATTATACTCATCTTGACAGTAGAGGCTATATATTACTCCTCTTTGTACCCTTAGACAGTGAATTGATAAAACAATATACTTGCCTGTGAAAGATCTGGAATATCACCTCTGTCAATTCCAACTTGCTGTAAGAAGAAGAAGCATTGTGTTTAACAGAAAAATTATAATAAAGATGCTTTATAAATAAAATTTAGGAAAATGACATGTATGGCTGGTACTATGTATATTTTAGATGGAAGAAAATTTAATCTTAAAGATGTTATTCAGTAATTCCAATGGCTTAGATGCTATCTGATGGCTCTAAAAGCTTTATCACAGGGGAACTGAAATTGGAAATTCAACAAGAAATTCAACAAGACAAGTTTGTCTACTAAGTTGACTCAAGCTGACTATTAAGACATATCTTCTGAGCTCCTCTATACAAGCTACCTTATCACAATCTGAAAAATCCATCTCTTTATGCCCTACGATAAAAAACACTATGGCAAGAATGGGAAAAGGTGACCAGGAACAAGTTCTCTGCAGCATAAGAAGTAAAACCCCCTTCTCAATATAGGGGTGGAGTGGACATCACCATCCCAGGGCCCACAGAATGGAGGAATAAAATATGGATTAGAGTGGACTTACTGATATTCTATTATAAATCTTTTGTGACTACTAATAGAAGAAATTATATCATTAATGGGGAGAAAGTATTCACAGTAGTTGCTGAGGGCAGAGAGTGGGAAGAAGAGATGTGATGAGGGGGCATTTTTGGGACTTTGGAGTTGTCCTAAATGATACTGCAGGGTCAGATGCTGGACATTATATATCCTGCCATAACCCACTGAATGTACCGGGGGAGAGTATGAACTGCAGAGTAAACTCTTATCCATGTGGTGCAGCAGTGCTCCAAAATGTGTTCACC
The DNA here is from genome assembly GCF_030445035.2 of Dasypus novemcinctus. NCBI lineage: Eukaryota > Metazoa > Chordata > Mammalia > Cingulata > Dasypodidae > Dasypus > Dasypus novemcinctus. Next base: position 119,915,263 of record NC_080682.1, read on the forward strand.
AAGAGCGATGAGTGTGCCACAATGATGGGGGAGGTTGTTGGTGTGGGAGGAGTGGGGTGGGGGGATGGGGGTATACATGAACCTCTTATGTTTTTAATAATGTAACCTTTTTTGTGATTTATGTGTCTTCAAAAAATACAATTTACAAAAATGATGGGGGTGGGGAGTGGGCTATGGGTTATATGGGAACCTCATGTTTTTTTTTAATGTAATGTTCTATGTGATCTATTAATTTTAATTTTAAAAGTGTTATTAAAAAGAAAAAAAAGGAAAAACAAGAAGCAGTTAAAACACCAACCCAACAACGACTTTCTCTCTCCATAATGTGTGCTTTTCCTGGCCATCGGTGAAGATAACACTTTATAAAACCTGATATCCAGTCAAGTAGGCCAGTTCTTACATAAATGGCAAGGCATATCTATCCAGGATATTATTGTCTCCACAAAGCAGTGTCAACTCATGTTTATGAAGAGCCAGGCACTATGTAATTTCGAGGAAAAAAGACAAAAACCATTCATACCTATTCTGGCACCCAAATTAGAAAACTCTTTCCCTCCTGTCGCTTATGCTTCATTCAGTAATCATTCTCTCTTCCTTTTCCCAACCTCAGGAACCAGTCCCACAATGATGCCTGTAAAAAATCTGATAATCTAATTCACACTAAGATGCCCAATACACCTGTCCCCTTCAAATGTATGTGCAGGGGTTACTCTTGCCTTTACTCCAAGAAGTAAGGTCTCTTCACAATGAAAGTACAAGCCTCAAAACAGCCCCATGATTGACTATTTTAGGGCATGAGAGTCATTTCTCTAATCATATGAGATAGTTTTTTCTATCTCGGAGTAAGACAAGCAGATCTGGAGGTAAATGTAAATAAGGGTTTAAAACTTAAATTGGTAACTGGCACTATCAAATGCAAAGAATATAAGAGGCCAAAGGGAAAAGTTAAACTGTATTAAAGAATTTATTGGAATCATAGCATAAATAATGTCTTCTTATGGTTTAAGTATGTGACTGATCCTACAGAAAGGAAAAAACCCATTAGTATCACCTCAAGCGAGATGTTAAATCCAAATAAATTTGACTTTAGAAAACAGTTGTTTAACAATGAAATTATTTTCTTCAAAGGTTTCAATAGGGTATTCCATCTTATTCCAACCACTATAGAATAAAATATTACTCTGGCAAAATAGAACTTAAAATCATCAACTTGCTAGTTCCAAAATAGTGGCTTTGATATAATTGAACAATTACAGCTTAAACAGCTTCAGAGTTATCCTGCAAAGACATCTCTGGAGGAGAATGGGAAAAGAGTAGCAAAGAAAAACTTAAGAGCTGACTCTATGCTACTAAGATAATGTCTGCCCATATTATCACAACTGCCTTCTCTCACAATTTCAGAAAATTATTTTTTAAACAGATTTGCAAAAAGACATTATCTTTTAACCTGCATTCATGGTTTTCACAATCAATGACAGTCAAACAATAAGTACACCAAAGTCATTTCTGTAAGAGAACAAAAACATTTTGAACCACGTGGCACTAGTTCTAAGTGCCATCGAAGGAAAGGGACTTACACTGACACTGAATATTCTCTACCACATGTAACACAGTAAATCTAAAATACATAGTTAATTACAAACATAACATTACTGCTACCACTATATTCTACCTACCTAATTTTATAGAAAAGGTTTAAAAATAGATTTTATTTCAGTATTCAATATTTAATTCAATATCATAGAATATATTTTATTCAGTATTACATCATATTCACAGCACAGAATTCAACACATAATGTTGTTAAAACTGAATATATACCTCACTAAATTAAAGACATTTCTTTCATTTGGATATATTTTTTTCAAAACTCACACTTAAAAAGTTATCAAAAAAAAAACAAAACAAGTTAGGGTGATATTAAATTAAAGGTAGTTTACCTCTGCAACTTTGAGAAATTCTGAGATTCTTGTCATCCTAGTCAGAAACTTCTTATAAATGTCAAGACCTTCTTTGCACTGGTTCTTTTTCATATCAAAATATTTTTCTGCAAAAACAGATTCAGAAGTACTTTTACTAACATCAAAATAGATCATAAACGAAAAAGATAATAAAAAGCTTAAGTAATAGGTCCTAAGAAATTGTACAGGTTTCTCAAAGAATACGCACACCTCATGGGAAAAATATGTTTTAATTAGCTTAGATATTTAAAGCAAATTAGAATAATTATGGATGTTATATTAAAAATATAAAAATTATTTTACTTTACTCATATTACTAGCTTGTTCTATGATGCTTCTTCCCTCATGGTCCTTGAAATACGTTTTGCATGTAATCACATACCACTTTGTTTTTTCATATTTATCTTATTTAATCCTAAAAACAAACTCAATTGTTTCTCCAGTATTCAGAAAAACGAATAAGTGAGAAAAGACTGCTTGAATGACATGACTAAGGTTTCACTGTTAATGAAGTAAATGAAAAAAAGAAATGCTTGATCATATCCACATCTCATTAAACTAAATCCAATTTAAAAAAAAAAATCTTTCGCATAGAGACCTTCTTTGCCTTTGTTAACAAAAAAATTACAATCTTTTACTCCATATAAAATAGAACTACCATCTATTTTCCAAGAATTCTTTTTCTCGTAATACTTTAACAAAAATGGCAACATTACCATGTCCAAATATCTCTTGAAAGCACATGTAAATTTAGTATAAAAAGTGGTAATGAGCTTAATTTATATTATTTGTAAGATGAAAGATGATGCCTTCCTAAGCTTTATAGAAAAGAGAAATCTTCATTTTTCCTTTATGGGGTTAAGTACAACTTCCCTATTTCTATGGATTAAAACAATCCTGAATGAGTCTGTGTTACACTAGCTTATTAAAAAAACAGGTTAAATAAGTAAAAGAGAGGAGAGCCGAATGGTGAGGTAATGACTGAGCATATTAGAGTAAACATAATTTACATCTGATACTTAATATTCAGTATCCTTTGCAGTTACTTGTCTACTTCATCCAAATCCCACTGAAATGAGTATCTTCTACGCAAATTTGACTGCATTCTATATATACACCAAATACACAATAAAACACCATGAATTCCTAATAAGCTTCAAAAGTAAAAGGTGTAGATAAATCAAATGCTTAATGCATTTAAAATAAAAAGGTTAGAAACAATTTTACAGTCAAAGTTCTTTATAAAGTAAATTATGATGCAATAAAGTTTTTCTGGGTCAGAAAAATTTCAACTTAATTTTTATGGTTTTTATATTTCTAAAAATTAATGGAAGTAAATTAATGGTTGAGCATTCAGTAAAAGTAAATATTTAATTACTTAGCAGGTGTAATCAGGTATAACATATTTTTCTCAAAACAAACTACTAAAGGCATGACTAAACTTCAATTACTCTTTCAAGGCAGCTTTAAACAATTCAGTCAATACTATATATTTGTATGATACAAGAAAAGGAATAAAATGTTATTAGGCTACAGTATTTACCCAACAGGTTAATAATTCCTTCATTGTATGCTGCAAACAGTCTAATGGCATCTTTGAACAGGAGCATGAAGGCAGCATTTATTACCCCATTTGTAAGTTCGTTGCTATTAACCTGTGAAAAATTTGAAAGTAAGTTAATCTTATACTTTAAATGGCACTAACACAAAGACTTCCTTCAAATTAAAATACAGTAAATTCAAACATTTATGCATATTAGAGAAAAAAGACATTTATTTCTTGCAGTCAGTTATAGCCAAATAATGCAAAACTCTTGGAAAAATGGTTCAAAATTATACAAAAGCCATAAGCAAACAGAAATCCTACAGCATTCTTCAAATAAATCATTAAACAAAGGTGATGTCATTTACCCGTTAACTCAGAATTCCTAGGCTTCATCTATTCATTTCCACTTTAAATATTTCTAATTGCAAAACGAAACCCATTTCTAGATGGGAAGATCACCATAATGCATGAAAGAGTTCATAGTATTTTAGATCACTAAGAACTAGATTAAATGGCCACTACAGTTACCAAAGCAGTGAGCTAAGCTATGTAGAAGATATTTAATCTTTCAAATATAGCTTATTCCCAATATTACAAACATCTTTAAATGGTAATGATTATAATACTTCTACTTCACCAGGTTACTGTGAGAATTAAAAAATTTGATCATAAAGAACCTAGTGTGCTACCCAGCACATCAATGATCAAATTTATTATTATACTTAAGAGTATTTGGTAACCAAAAAATGGCACTCATTTCTCTACCAAGAATGTTGGAAATATCTTTAATTTTATCTAGAGGAAATAATAAAATAATTAAAGTTATTTTTAAGCTAACAAAAATCTACATGAAAATTAACATGTCATTAGTTATATCAAAACATAAATATTAAGCTGAAAGGTAAAAAAGAAACTATTTAAAAAAATATTTACAGATTATGTAACAGCACTGAATTCTATTTTATAAAAAGAACTCTAAGTAAATCAATAAACCAAATGACAGAAAACCCACAAAATAAAAAATGCGTATGGCTTAAAACATGTGTAAAAAAGTTCAACTTTACCAATCAGGCAAATTAAAATGTAATAATAAAAACAGTGAAATATTTTTTCTTGAGCAGCAAGTAAGTATAGGTATCAAAGTAATAGATATCACTTAGTGACAATAACGATGAAGAAAAACGGGTGACTGGCTCAATCCTTTTAGAGTGTAAGTTGGCAATGTTCATGAAAAATTTTAATGTTTATACTCTTTGAACTACCAAATTCATTTTCTAGGCATTAACTCCACAGAAATATATTTAAAAATGTGTTTATAAACATATACATGTGCACACGCACATATACACACACATACTAGAATTCACTACAGCAATGTGTAGGATCAATAAACTGGAAAAACCTTTAAATATCCATCAACAGGAAGATCATGTAAACAGTTACATACAATGAAGTACAACACAAACACTGAAAAGAGTAATTCTATAAAGACGTCCATAATATAGAAGTGAAAACCATTCACAGTTGAACGTTCTAAGTGTCTATTAAAAAAAACAAAACAAAATAATGCCCTTATAGGTTCTATCAATCTCCTGTGTCTTTTAGACAAGAGGTCCACTTTTTTTTTTTTCTGGAAAGGGCCAAGTATTTTAGGCTTTGCAGGCCACTTGGTCTCTGTTACAACTACTCAACTCTGCTACTATAGCAGAAAAGTGGTCACAGATAACAGATAATATGTAAACTGAGCATGATCGTTTCAATAGAACTATTTATAGATACAAATCTGGAATTTCATATAATTTTCACATGTCACAAAATATTCTTTGATTACTTTCTCAACATTTACAAACGTGAAAGCCATTCTTAGCTCACAGGTCATACAAAAACAGGCAGTGGACCTGTGATGATTTGGAGCTGTATGTACCCCAGAAAAAGCATGTTCTTAACTTAATCCACTCCTGTAAGTATGACCTTTTGATGGAGGTTATTTCAGTTAAGGAGTGGTCCACACAATGCTCCCAAGTGGTCACAATGGATCTTAATCCTATCACTGGAGTTCTTTATAAGCTAAATGAAATTCAGAGAGAGAGAAAGGGAGAGGAAGCAGCCAGGAGCCAAACATCAATGAAATCCAGAATAGAAGGGAGAGAGCAGGGGATACCATTAGGTGCCTTGCCATGTGACAAGCTGAGGACCCTGGATCACCAGGAGCCAGCCCCAGGGTGCCACAGTCTAGAGGGAGAAAGTATCGCCTAGATTTGTACTTCTAACCACAAAACCATGAGCAAATAAATTCCCTTTGTTTTTAACCTGACCCATTTCATGGTATTTGCTTGAGCAGTCAAGGAAACTAAAACAGGACCAAAGTTTGATAACCCCTGTACTAGACTATGAAGCACCACCAGGATTCATTTATTGAATGTTTATTGCTATATACTACTAGCCACTGGGTATATAGCAAAAAACAAAGCAGGCCTGGTCCCTACTCTTAGGAAGCTTGAAACTACAATTAATAGCATAAGCTAAAGGAAAATTCAACTTCAAGATGAAATTATCACAGTTCTATTCACTAACCTGCTCTAATAAGTCCTAAAATAAAATGTCTTTAGACAGATGCCCCGTAAAAAAGAAAAGATTTGAAAATGCCAATATCTAACATATTAGAAAGAAATCAAAGCTGGCAACCTGGTTCAAATAATCACTGTTAAAACAAAAATTCCAGAAAATACAATCCTTTTGAGCAATAGCTAGACAAGGGGTTATTACAAGTGCTATTTGAACTTCCTTTTATTTTTACATTACTGTTGTGCTACAAAGGAGACAAAAGTGAAACATTAAATTGTTACACATTTTTAAAAAAGATTAATTTAATTTATTTATTTATTCCCCCCTCCCCACCCTGCCACTGTTTTGCACTTGCTGTCTGCTCTCTGTGTCTGTTCATCTTCTTTTCAAGAGGCACAGGGAACTGAACCTGGGACCTCCTATGTGGGAAGGAGGGAATCACTTGAGCCACCTCTGCTTGTTGTGTTTATGTTTCCTCACCGCACCATCATCTTGCATCAGCTCACCATGCCAGCCTCTTATCTCTCTGTCTTGCTCTTCTTCTTTAGGAGGCAGCAGGAACCCAACCCAGGGCCTCCCATGTGGCAGGTGGGTGCCCAATTGCTTGAGCCACATCCGCTTCACCTTATACATTTTAGAAATCTAAAAGCCATTATCAAAGGAAAGTGAATTATCTCACTAATGTGATAAAGGGCATTAACGAAAATGCCACCACTAAAAATACTCAATGGGGTAAGACTAAAAGCTTTCCCGTAAGATCAGAAACAAGACAAGGATACCCATTTCACCACAGCTATTCAACATTGTACTGCAAATTCTAAGGAGCGCAATTAAAAGAAAAATAAAGAAAAGGCATCTAAATTGGAAAGAAAGAAGTAAAAGTATGACATGATTTTACTTGAGTTGGACTCTTCAGCGCCTTGTGACTGACTGTAAGCTTCTACCCCAAAATACCCTTTATGATAGCCAACAGAGTTACGGTACTTTGCATCAGCACCCCTTTGGCTGACTAATACAAATGGATCAACGCAATGATGTATTATCCATACAGTGGAATATTACTCAGCCACAAAAAGGAATGAAATTCTGATATATGCTACTACATGGATGAACCTTGAAAACACCATGTTGAGTGAAATAAGCCAGTTGCAAAAGGATAAATATGTATGATTTCACTTACATGAAATAGTGAGACTGAAAATTCAGAGACAGAAAGTAGAGTACAGGCTATATAGGGGCAGAAGGTTGGGGGAATGGAGAGTTAACGTATAATGGGTACAGGGATCTGTTTGAAGTGATGGAGAAGTTTCAGTAATGGATGGTGGTGACAGTAGCTTAACACCATGAACATGATTAAAATCACAGAAATGTGTGCTTGGGGGTGGCTGAGAAGGGAAATTTTACATTGATATATATGTCTACAATTAAAAAAAAAACAAAACACAGACTAGAGAGACAATGACAAACACAATACATGATCCTGGACTTGATATAATAATGGAGGAGAAAATGCCCCAAAGGGCATTAGAACAAATGAAAAATTGGAATACAGACTGTATGCTTTACATCAATATAAAATTTCTTAAATTAGATAACTATACTTATTATGGTCACAGTGAATATCTTTATTTTTGTAGATATTAAATGGCAAAGGAGCATGATGTTTAGAAAATGATAGATTAGATAGGTAGTACATAGGTAGAAAGAAATACAAATGTGGCAAAATGTTAAAAGTTGGTAAATCTGGGTATCAGAGCAGAGGTATACTGGAGTTCTCTATTATTTTGTATTAGGCTTGCAACTTTCCTATAAGTCTGAAATTATTTCAAAATAAAAAGGTAAGAAAATGAAGGCAAAATGGCTGGAACAGAGTGGACAAGAAATTATAGGAGATATCTAAGTATAAATGTTATCTGCAACTGAATGAATTATATGTTTATAAATAAACAAAACCTTCATTAAAACTCTGGGAGGAAAGTGTTGTTTTAGCAGCATAATTTTTTTTTTCAAGTACATTTTCAGGGAAGTGGATATGGCTCAAGCAATTGGGCTCCTGTCTACCACGTGGGAGGCCCTGGTTTCGATTCCTGGGGCCTCCTGGTGAAGGCAAACTGGCTTGTGCCGCGGAGAGCTGACGGCCCACGCTATATACAGGAGCAAGAGCAAGATGATGCAACAAAGGGAGATTCAGAGGAGAGACAGTGAGAGACGTAGCAGACCAAGGAGTTCTGGTGGCTTAATAGATTGACTGCTTCTCTCCCACATCAGAAGGCCCCAGGATAGGTTCCCCGTGCCTCCTAAAGAGAAGATGAGAAGAGAAGACAAGCAGACACAGATGAACAAGTAGTGAACGGACACAGAGAACAGAGTGAGTGCAGGCAGCAAGGGTGGGGGGTGGCGGGGGGAGTAAATGAAATAAAATAAAATAAAATAAACCTTTTAGAAAAAGTTCATTTTCAGATGAGTCTCTACCTCTCCATCACTTTCTTTAGCTTGTATATCAAAAATTTCTAGAACTAGGGAAGAACCACTTAACAAATTAAGAGTAAATCTAAACAAATACAGAATGTAAAGTGATTTAATTTGAGACATTTACAGATAATTCTTAGTCAAACAGGATATTAGTGTGAAAAACAAGAGTTTATAAATATTTGAGAATAAAACTTCTAGCTTCTATCAGTTATAATTATCTAACTTTTTAATATCTTAGTTATAGAAAGCATTTGTGCAAGCAACTTACATTAAAATCAAGAAGTGCATCCATTTGATTTTGAATAATTGGTACAGTTTTTAAGAGTTTTTCTGTGTTCATTGTTCTCATAACTCCATCAGCCCTGTTTTAAAAAAAAAAAAGAAAGACAACAGGAACAATTGAGTTTACTATATCTATACTTAGAAATCCAACTGGTTCTTTGTTTAAACAGGCAACAAAGTTGCTATGAAAGCCAACATTTTTAAATCATTATTGAACCTGAAGCCTCAAGCAGAAATCATAAAGGTGAAAAAAACAAAACAGGAAACACTATATATCCAATTTCAAGATGTTCATTTAAAACTAAAAAGAATACAAAAAAGAAAACATAAACCATGAGACGTAAGAAAAGCTTACATTATACAGCCATGTCTACAGCATATTTCTTAGATAGTAAAATATTTGATATAACCACTCATGCATCTGAAGGGCATTGGTTCTACAGATTTTAAAAAATTATAAATAAAATAAATCATTTGATTCAAATCACTAAATAGGACATGATGAAACCAGGAATTGAACTCAAGTCTGAGAACACTGTTTTATAATACTTAAGATATTCTACTTTATTCATAAGTCAAATAGCAATGACTTAAAGAAAATAGTAACTGAAATCATTACCAAACAAAGGACAATTCTACTAAGTTATTCTATCTGGCCACTGAAATAAATAGGAGATACGTTTTTAAAAAAATTTTTAATAAGATATTTTCTTATTCCAAACTGATTTTTTTTGGATAGACATTTCTAAAGATTAAAAATATTTGCGGTAGCAAATAAACTAGAATTTTACTAAACTGCTATCCAAAAAACCAGATAAGGGGTATTAGGGACTAAGATATAAAATTAAGTGCTTATTATCTATCAGTCTCTAAATGAAATGTTTGATGTATGTTTTTTCAAAGCCTCACAGAAATCTCATAGACATTCTTGTCCCATTTTACAGATGATGAACTTTTAGGTTTAGTGAGGCTATATGGCTTGTCTAAGGTGAATGAACTCATCAGCAGTAGGGTCATTATGTAAACCCAGACCTTTTAGACTCCAAACCAATGCTTTCACAACCTTTTGGCAAAAAAGGTGTGCAGCTTTCCCTAATTTATAAATGACCCACAGTCATAAACAGATGCACTACCCTGGGTTATCTCCATGCAACCACAACCCTAGATACAAGAAAAACAATTTTGCTATGAAAAGCAACAATAGTGCTTTGAAGGACACACAGTTTAATTAACAAACTCTGGACTGCATTAGGTAGTCAGCTACTGACCAACTTTAGTCTGACTCTACTTAATAAAAGAAATGAGTTAATCCATGGATGCTTGTTTCCTCTCGAGTACTAAATTACATTGTACTGTTGGAGGCTAGGACGAGGACAATACCCCTCTTTGTAACCCTTTATTATCATTCGTATCATACTCATTTTGTCAGTCACTATTAGCACCCCTTTAAATCTCTCTCTCGATGCTCAGTAATTGCTTTTGACATCATCGTCACTTCCTCTCAGTCAGAGAGCTGAACACTGACTCAGTCTCCCTCTTGATCCCAACTTAGCATCGTGGTTAACTTCCACATCTATACAGACAACCAATCTAACATCTTTATCTCAAAGTTTCTTGACTGCAGCCCCTATTTACATGGTCAGATCTTGATTAACTACCCCCCAATATCATTACCCCCACCACAAAGACGACGACAAAATTCAGACATCTTATCCTATGGCAATAACCTTTTAACCTCCAACTGACTTGATTAAATATCCCACAGCAAAAACTAACTTCACCAAAAGCTTCAATGTATCAACCCCAACACTCTCATATTGATCCATTCTTATTTTTACTTCTTTTATCTAGCTTAGAATTCCACAGTTCATTAGTATAATCACTCCTTGTAAGTACCCTTCACAAATATATGGAGCATAACCAACACATTTTTAAACAATCAATGAGTAACAGAAGAAATCACAAAGAAAATCAGGAAATATCTTGAGGTAAATGAAAACAAAAAAAACAACATAGCAAAACTTATGGGATGCAGCAAAGGCTGTGTGGAGAGAAAAATTTACAGCTCTAAATATTTAAATTAAAAAAGATAGATCTCAAATCGGACACAACCTCACACTTGGAAAACTAGAAAAAGGACACAAATTAAATTCCAAGTGAGCAGAAGGAGAAAATAACAAAAGACTAGAGTGAAAATAAATGAAATACAAAATAAGAATAGAATCAATGAAACCAAAAGTTGGTACTTTGAAAAAAATCTGTCTAATCAGCAAACCTTTAGCTACACTGACAAAGAAATAAAAAGAAGATGCAAATAACTAAAATTAGAAAGAGGGACATTACTACTAACCAGGCAGAAATAAAAGGATTTTAAAAGTATACTATGAGGGAAACAGACTTTGGCCCAGTGGTTAGGGCGTCCGTCTACCATATGGGAGGTCCGCGGTTCAAACCCCGGGCCTCCTTGACCCGTGTGGAGCTGGCCATGTGCAGCGCTGACGCGCGCAAGGAGTGCCGTGCCACGCAAGGGTGTCCCCCGCGTGGGGGAGCCCCACGCGCAAGGAGTGCGCCCGTGAGGAAAAGCCGCCCAGCGTGAAAAGAAAGAGCAGCCTGCCCAGGAATGGCGCCGCCCACACTTCCCATGCCGCTGACGACAACAGAAGCGGACAAAGAAACAAGATGCAGCAAATAGACACAGAAAACAGACAACCAGGGGAGGGGGGGAAATTAAATAAATAAATAAATCTTTAAAAAAAATAAAATAAAATAAAAGTATACTATGAAAAATTATATGCCAATGATTTAGACGATCTGGAAGGAATGGACAAATTCCTAGAAGCATACAAACTACCTACAGACTCACAAAGAAATAGAAACGATCTCAACAGACCTATAACTCATAAACAGATTGAACCACTGTTCAAAAGCCTCAAACTAAGAAAAGACCAGGAACAGAAGGCACCACTGAAGAATTTTACCACATATTTTAAAAAAAATTAATATCAATCCAGCTCAAATTCTTCCAAAAAGCTAGAGAGGAGGGACTACTTCAAGTGAGGCCAGCATCACAAGAATAGCAAAGTCAGATAAAGATATCACAAGAAAAGAAAATGACAGACCAATAACTCTTATGAATATAGATGCAAAAATCCTCAACAAGAGACTAGCAAACTGAATCCAATAGGACAATTAAAGATTTAAATACCATTATCAAATGTGATTTATCCCATGAATGGAACGGTGGTTTAACATAAGAGGATTGATAAATGTAATACACCACATAAATAGAAGGAGGGGTGGGGGACAAAAGAGAATCACCTCAGGAGACACAGAAAAGGTATTTAACAAAATCCAGTACCTCTTCTTGATAAAAACACTCAGAATACTAAATAAAGACAGAAACATCCTTAATGTGATAAAGGGCATACACGAAAAACCCACAACTAATACCAAACTCAAGAAAAAAAGACTGGAAGCTTTCCTTCTAACATAGGGAACAAGACAAAGATGCACAGTGTCACCACTGTTATTCAACTATGTACTGGAAGTTTTAGCCAGAGGAATTAGGCAAGAAAAAGAAATAAAAAGCATTCAAATTGGAAAAGAAGTAAAAGTTTTTCCTACTTTCAGATGATCCTATATACATAGAAAACCCCCAAAAAATCTACAAGAAAGCTAAGAGAGCTAATAAATTCAGCAAAGTAGCAGAGAACAAGATCAACACAGAGATTATCAGTGGTGTTTCTGTACACTAGTAAGGAAAATCCCAACAGGACTTTTTTAAAAAATTTCTATTTACAATAGCAACTAAAAAACTCAAATATCCAGGAATAAATTCAATCAAAGATATAAAAGACTTCTGCACAGTAAACTACTAAACATTACTAAAAGAAATGAAAGATCTAAAGAAATAGGACATTCTGTGTTTATGGGTGGGAAGAATAAATATTGTTAAGATGTCAGTTTTACCCAAAGCAATTTACAGATTCCCAAATCAACATTCCCAACAAACAGCCTTCCTTACAGAAATGGATAAGCCAATTCATATGGAAGGGTAAGGGGCTCCAAATAGCCAAAATGATCTTTAAAAAGAAGAACGAAATTGGAAAGCGTATGTGAATTCTGTGTACTATTCTTGTAACTCTTCTATGAGTGAAATTATTTTGAAATAAAATTATTTTTTGAAAAGTCAACAAGCTGGTTTAAATATCTTCCTAAAGCCCTTCATCTAGCTACAGTGATTCTAGGATTCAAACCTTGATTCAGCTGTCTAAAAAGTCTATAAGCTCTTATCACTATATAATACTATGAATAAGAATGAAAAACTAAATAGAAAAATGGGAAAAGGACGTCAAAGGACAATTAAACAAGGCATGAATGGCATTTATTTTAGAGGCTCATATCACTATTTATTCATTTATTCAATCAAACAATATAAAATGATTACCTAAGGAGATTTATTTTTCATCATGATGGAAGAATATAGTGAAAAGTATATTTACAACTGTATTCAAGTCAATAATTTGGAACAACTCTTATGAGGGGCATAAAATGCTAAATGCTAAAAACAGAACAAAACAAAACCAAACACATATATCCTTTGACCCATTAACTTTAAGAATTTATTCAACAGGGAAATTCACTTAGATTGTAGCAATATATAAAAAGATGGTTAAGATATTGATTGCCTTTATAAGATAAAAAATGTCAGTAAATCAAATGTACATCTTCAGCATAATTCTATAGCAATTCATTAGAATGAGAATGATTTATGTGTACATCACTGAAAATGTCTAAGATATAAAATAGGGCAAGCAGCTTCCAAACAATGTGACCCAATATTTGTGTAACTTTTCTATGTACCTTAACACACACACAAAAACAGATTAGGTACACTAAAATGTCAACCCTTTCTAGGGGCTTTGTTGCCTTAATATTTTTAAAGTTTATTTCTTTTGTAAACATACATTATTTTACCAATAAATAAAACTTAACTCTCTATCATACAAAACTGGTACAATTTACTGAGGTTTTTACCATACTTTAATATATTCTATGCTGCTTCTTGGTTCCCACACATTTATGGCTCCTTATTGATTTGTTGGTTTTTTTTTTAAATGAAAGCACATCCTCAAAATATTACTAATAACTGAAGTATCCCTATTATTTTTTATATCATACATACCTGAGCTTACATAAACAATAAGTGTATAGTGCAAGTTGTGAACTTACAAAACAAACATGCATAACATCATACAGGGTCTCATACATTAACCAACACCTTGCATTGTTGTGAGACATTTGTAAAAAATTATGAAAGAATATCATCAAAATCTTACTACTAAATATACTCCATATCTTATATTTGGTGTATTTTCCCCCAACCCACCCTATTATTATTTTTTTAAATATAATTTTATTACAGAAGTTGTGAACCTACAAAACAATCATGCTCATGGACAGAATTTCCCGACAACACCCATGAATCAACATACAATACCATGATGGAACATTAGTTACAGATGGCGAGATAATATCATCAGACTATTACCACTAACCATGGTCCATAGCGTACATTTGGCACACTTTTTCCATACTCCATTATCAACACAGTACATCTTTGGCACAAATGCACGAATATTACAGTATTGCTGTTAACCACAATCTGCAGGTCATTCCAGTTGTATTTTTCCCATGCTTCTCTATATTCCCACAATCCTACAATAGTGACATACAAATGCTCTAGGCTCACATCTATACTACCATCATCCACAATTCTCAGCCACCTCTTGGTTTACTGTGTAAATCAGTCTTTAAGAGGTTATTCTCTAGATTTCTTTAATTAATTAGACATTTAATTCCCTAGACTACCCTTTCCAGCCACATTCCCAGTTATAAAACAGTTGTTACATACTATAATGTGTTACCATCAACTCTATGCATTTTCACACTTTTACAGTAAAGTTAATTAAACTTCCGCACACATTAAGCAGCAGTAGTCCATTTCAGTCCTGTTTTCTCCTTTAAGAAGAATCTACCACATAACACCAGGTCTTGAACATGCTTTCCAACATTTTCTTCTAGAAGCTTTATGGTTTAATCCATTTTGAGTTAATTTTTGTATATGGTGTGAGATAGGGATCCTCTTTCTTTCTTTCAACTATGGATATCCAGTTCTCTCAGCCATTTGTTGAATGGACTGTTCAGGCTGAGCTGGGTGGGTCTGACAGGCTTGTCAAAAATCACTTGATCATACATGTAAGAGTCTATTGCTGAAACATCAATTCAGTTCCATTCGTCTATGTGTCTGTTTTTAAGCCAGTATCATGCTCTTTTTACCGTTGTAGCTAAGTAACATGATTTAAAGTCTGGAAGTGAGAGTCCTCCAACTTCGTTTTTTCCTTTTAGGAAGTTTCTGAATATTTAGGACCCCTTATCCCTACAAACAAACTTGATAATTGTGTCTTCCATTTATTTTTTAAAAGCTGATGGAATTTTTATTGGGATTGCATTGAACCTGTACATCGATTTAGGTAGAACTGACATCTTAATGATATTTAGACTTCCAAAGCATGGGCATGGAATGTTCTTCCAAATATTTAGGTCTTTTTTATTTCTTTTAACACTGCATTTTAGTTTTCTGAATTTCTTTTAACATTTCATTTTAGTTTACATCCTTGGTTGTTCATTCAAGGTTGTTATTACTTTAATCCCTACAGTAAATGGAATTCTTTTCCTGACTTCCTTCTCAGATTGCGCATTCCTAGTGTCTTTTAAAATCTATTTCATCTGATATAAGTATAGCTACTCTGGCTTTTTGTTGTTGTTGTTACTGCATACATGGAATATCTTTTCCCAGCCTTTCACTTTCAATCTATTGGTATCCTTGGGTCTAAGGTGAGACTCTTGCAGACAGCATATAGATGACTTATGTGTTCTTATCCATTCTGCCAGTCTATGTCTTTTGATTGGGGAGTTGAAATCCATTATCAGTCAATGTTATTACTGTAAAGGCAGTTCTTATTTCATCCATTTTGACCTTGTGTTTTATCTGTCATATTTTATTTTCACCACTTTTTAAAGACTTTTAGCTACTTTTACTGATATAATCTTTACTTTTAGACTCTCTTCCAACCCTACCTCTCCTGTTTCTGTCAGACTATAGCACACACTTTAGTATTTCCTGCAAGGCCAGTCTCTTTGTTATAAACTCTCTGTTTCTGTTGATCTGTGAATATTCTAAACTGGCATTCATTTTTGAAAGACAATCTTGCTGGATATAAGATTCTTGGCTGGAAGTTTTCCTCTTGCAGTATCTTAAATATATCATACCACTGTCTTCTTGCCTCCATGGTTTCTGACAAGAACTGACATTTAATCTTACTGGGTATCCCTTATATGTCATGCATTGCTTTTCTCTTGCTGCTCTCAGAATTCTCTCTTTGTCTTTGGCATTTGACATTCTGACCAGTATGTGTCTCAGAGTTGTTGGTCTTACTCAGGGTTATTTGGACGGGAGTATATTGTGCTTCTTGGACATGGGTATCTATGTCCTTCAATAGGATTGGGAAATTTTCTACCATTATTTCTTCAAATATTCCTTCTAGCCCTTTTCCCTTCTCTTCCCCTTCTGGGACGCCCATGACACATGTTTGTACATCTCTTGCTGTCGTTTAGTTCCCTGAAACCCTGTTCAATTTTTCCATTCTTTTCTTCATCTGTTCTTTTGTATGTTCACATTGTGAGGCCATGTCTTTAAGTTCACCAATCCTTTCTTCTGCCTCCTCAAATCTGCTGTTATATTACTCCAGTGTATTTTAATTTATTGTGTCTTTCATTCCTGTAAGATGTGCTGTTTTTCTATGCATGCTTTCAAGTTCTTCTTTGTGCTCATCCAAAGTATTCTTAATATCCTTAATCCCTTTAGCCATCTCACTGAATTTATTAAGGAGATTTGTTTGAACATCTATGATTAGTTGTCTCAACTCCTTTATATCATCTGGAGGCTTATCTTGTTCCTTTAACTGGACCATATCGTCCTGTTTCTTGGTATGGACTATAATTTTTTATTGGTGTCTTGGCATCTGGCTTACTCGATGTATTTATTCTGGGTGTAGTTTCTCTCTTTAGTTTCAGGTTTTCTTGCCCTCTCTCCCTTGCTGGTGGGTAGTAGGAGCCGAGGATGTAGTTAGCATCGTCAGCTGTGGAGGCTCAAGCTGCAAGTATTACCCAGGAACCTTCTCCAGAAGTAGGGACAGAGCAACCACCATTTGTAATGTGCATGCCTAGACAGACTTATGAAGGCATGTCCTTCCTTCCCTGCCTGGGGTAGGGCCAGAGCTGCAGGTTTGGGTAATAATCTATGCTACGTGGGTCCAGAATAACTGCAGTTGCCGAGGTAGACATCTGACTATTCAGTCTGTGCCACCTTAATGTACCTGCAGTTACCCAGAGAGGCTGGTGCAGGTCCTGACAGCTTCCTCCCTGCCAGACTTGGGGCTGAAGCCTAGGCAAGGGCTGAAGGCCACCTGGGTGGAAAGAAGCCAGTCCCCACTGTCACTGTGATTTCCGATTCATTTTGCTTTTTGACAGCATTAACAATAAACCATAACTTCTTTTAAATCAGTACTAATTTTACTGTGCTTAATCAAGAGCTGTTTTCATCCAAATAATAATAGTTTACTTCTTTTTGATATAGAAATTCAGTAACTGGGAAACGGACTTGGCCCAGTGGTTAGGGCATCCGTCTACCACATGGGAGGTCCGCGGTTCAAACCCCGGGCCTCCTTGACCCGTGTGGAGCTGGCCCATGAGCAGTGCTGATGCGCGCAAGGAGTGCCGTGCCACGCAGGGGTGTCCCCCGCGTAGGGGAGCCCCACGCGCAAGGAGTGCACCCCGTAAGGAGAGCCGCCCAGCGTGAAAGAAAGTGCAGCCTGCCCAGGAATGGCGCCGCCCACACTTCCCATGCCGCTGACGACAACAGAAGCGGACAAAGAAACAAGACGCAGCAAACAGACACAAGACGCAGCAAATAGACACAGAGAACAGACAACCGGGGGAGGGGGAGAATTAAATAAATAAATAAATCTAAAAAAAAAAGAAAGAAAGAAAGAAATACAGTAACTATTCTCAGTCTCAAGACCTGTCCTTGAGATTAGGAAAAAATGTTACTCTTTTTAAAGTGTATTTTCTTAAAATCTACAAATACCTTGAAGATGAGCATTTACTGAAAACACTCTATAATGAGGTATTAATACAAGCCCAATCAGAAAATGATTTATTAGACAGAACAATGGGTTAAGAATGAAAACTTC
Organism: Dasypus novemcinctus; assembly: GCF_030445035.2. Classification (NCBI taxonomy): domain Eukaryota; kingdom Metazoa; phylum Chordata; class Mammalia; order Cingulata; family Dasypodidae; genus Dasypus; species Dasypus novemcinctus. Next base: position 119,933,403 of record NC_080682.1, read on the forward strand.
CAAGATGAACCTCTCTATAGTAATCTTCCACAAATTACAAAAATATATGGAACAAAGTCTGTGGAATTTAGTTTTGGCTAAGTTTCAAACTAATAACCTCCTGATTAAATTTGGAATAATGATGAAGAACATTTGAGTTCAGCTTTAAAATACCTTGAATAACTAAGAAGTTATTCACATCTATATTAAATTTTCCACAGCAATCTAGTAATTTAAAAGTTCAAAAGAACAATTTAAAGGAACATAGGAAAGTGCTCAAAACTTTGGGACTCCAAAAGCAGGGCAGCTCAGAAAGGCTTTCACCGGAATAATTCTGCAGATGCCACATTCCCATCAGAGTATGCCTTAGCAGCTACAAATTAAGAATTTAGCCCTTAAGAATTTCTTAGGCAGCTTTTTTCTGAGGCTTCATCACATGTCATAGGAAAAGTCTGTATACCAGACTTTATCAGGTATGGAATACTGACTATATCATTCGTTCGACCAGTTCATGTGCTAAGAAGACTTTTTTAGGGGGTGGTAAAAAGAATACATTCTTCTGCATTTACATATACAACTTGCATTCAAGCGTTTGGAAAATACATGAGAGAGAAAAACAGATTATAGACAGATGGATAGATAGATGAAAAACTGATGGATGGATCAAATGATATGGCAAATGTGGCAAAGTGTTAAAACTGGATGTGGGCATCTTGGGGGAAGAACATCATGTTAGAGTTCTCTGTATGGGGTTTTGTACTATTTTTCTAACAGTCCTGTAAATATGAAAATTAATCAAAATAAAAAGTTTAAAAAGAAAAAATATCTGATATGCCTATTCAAAGAAAACTGAAGTTCATCTGAAAAACCATATTCATAATGTAGTAATTCCCAGTTTTCCTCTTAAAATAAACAATCTAATTAGATTCAAATATACAAGTTCAACTCACCCTCTTTTCACTTTTGTGAAATCAAATGCAACTTGTCTGTATGAAACTGCTTTTTCATTTAGATATCTACTATACCGCCTAATAAATGTAGACATGTCATATCCTGTAAGAAAAGAAAAAGTCTTCATAAATTATTGTACTTTCAATTTGCTCAGAAAATTAAGTCATTACATACCAATGGCTATAATGTCTTGATATCCCAATACTTATTTAGTGATATAAATTGGCAACTAATGAATAATATTACATTTATTTCTCTAAAACTTCACATTTTTAAAAAGTCATCTCTGAAAGGGGAAATACTACCCATCTTTCATGTATTCCCTGAATACATTGTGGCCCTGTTTAATTCCTACTGCAAGCACAGCTCATAGCAATTAGTTGTACACAATGTTGATTTCATTCATTAGACTGAAATCCTATTTAAATTTATATACAACCAATTTTAAGAGCATTTTAAGTCTGATATACAGTATGTTCTTGATACCTTACATGCCCAACTTAAACTGTTAAATTACTTCTTCAAACTACGGGTAAAAAATTTTCAAGTACTAGCTCAACATACAAACTTCAACCCTGAAATTTTTTTCAAGTCTTTCTACTGGATATTAAAACTTTTTGTTCCTGCTGAGTATACTGAAACTTTTACATAAGAATTTTTAAAAGACTTTTCATATTAGAAAATATTATTTTTATTTTCAAAAAGTTCTTTTAAAACTGTCCCCCGAAGTGCCAAGCTTTCCATCCTCTCTACTGATAAACAAGCTTTTGATTCCATTCAGTCTGATCAGGGCCTCTTCTTTCCTCTGAATATACTATTCCTAAGGAAATGCCCAAGAGTAACCCATATACTGTTAAAGCAGTGATTCTCTAATAAATATTTTGGAGACCCTCACGCCTATTCTAGAAGTATAAGACATCAAAATTATTTTCGTAATACTAATATGTTATTTGTTTTTTTCAACTGAGTTCACATTTACACTGATAGTACAAAAGTAAAGATGGGTAAAAAAAAAAACTGCTGGCATTTATAAGGCAGTGACAACACACTGTACTAGTAGATGGTATATTCTTCAACATCACACATTCATAATTTAAAGAAAAAACAAGTATCACTTAAGAATGCTCTTGGTAAAGTAGTAAACATTAATTGATTTTATTATCTTGGGCCTTGAATATACATCATTTTAATATTCTGTGTGAAGAATATTCTGTGTGCATGAAGCACTTTTGCTGTTTGGAGTCTCAAGGAAAACCTTTTGAGCAAGGTGCAAAGCTGAACACTATACCATTTTTTCTTGAAAAAAATGACAGAAAAACTATGGTTATTCAGACTTGGATATTTGGCAGACATTTTCTCAAAAATGAGTAAAGTGAGCCAGTAACTTCAAGAAAAACAACTAATAGTATCTGTTACTGATGATAAAATTCAAGGCTCAAGCGAAAATTAGAATCCGGAAAACTTATACCAACAACCATATACTTGAAAGTTTTCCCAGTATGGTTTTTCTGATGAGACTGGTGGTGATATTAATGTACATGATTTTTTTTTATACTGCATACTGAAAAATCAATGTTTGGAAGATCTGCACAACTATTTCAGTGAATCAGTATGTTCCAAATGATCAAGGTGTAATATTAGAAAATCAACGCTGGGAAAAGATCCATTCAAAGTGTGGATTTCAAAGTGAAAGAATATGAAAATGTCATTCATAGGGTTTCAGATTCTACACTGCAATTAATCTTTAAGAACTACCACTTGAATTTTGGTATGTATTCACACTGGATATCCACAAATATCTGCAAAGGCTGCTAAAATAATCTTCCCGTTCTAACTAAGTATATATAAGGCCAGATTATTTTTAACCAAAACATACTGCAAAAGATTAAATGCAAAAACAGGTATGAGAAGCTAATCTTCTCACTATTTTACTTCCTTCTGGAAAATAATTATTTTTACAAAAAAAGATTATCCTATCATGATAACAATTCATAAATGTTAGACGGATTTATATATGTTATTTTAAATGAATATTTTTAAAATTTTTCTATTTTAATTTCTAATACAGTAAAGACCAATATATATAACAAAGCACAAACCAAAGCACTTTGGTATCCTCACTAATTTCACTGAAAAGGGATCCTGAGACCAAAAAGTGTGAGAACCACTGTTTTAAAACAAATCACCTCACAATTCATCTATTTAAACACTTTTGAAATGTAATCATTTCCATTAAGCCTTATTAAAATGATCACAATTTACACTGAATTATTTCCTACCCAAAAATTAGTCCAAACATGAAATCATTTGATTAAATTTTAAACTATGAACTAAAGCACTTGCCTTATAACCCTGGAAAACACTAAACTCAATGATCACACTTACATCAGTTCTAATAAGAAAGCTACAAAAGATAAATTTCCTAATAGAATTCTAACAAATTCTAAAATTTTTATTAATAAAATATGCCAGAGTCCACCCAAATACATTAGCAATCAAAATTACTTGCAAAAACATCATTGAATTATGTTTTCAACTACTGTCTATCTTATCTTCACAATCTCTTTAGAATGAGTTTTTTTATAAAGGCTTAAAACTGTCCTCCACATAGAAGTTTATCACTAGAACTGTTTAATCTCCATTTTAAGAAAATGGAGGCAGTGGATATGGCTCAAGCAGCTGAGCACCTGCTTCTCACATAGGAGGTCCCAGGTTCAGTTCCTGGAGCTTCCTAAAACAAACAAAAACAATTGAAAAACCAACTCGGGGGAGCCAATGTGGCTCCTCAGTGGTTGAGTGCTTGCTTCCCACATACGAGGTCCTGGGTTCATTCCCTGGCCCCCAGTATACCACCCCCCCCAAAAGTAAACTCAGTAACATAACATAAGACACCAAAAACCCATCTGGATTGGGTTGTACCCTGCTCTAGCAGTGGTTTGCATATTGTTTTGTAGATTCTTAAGGTTCAACTGAATTGAATCAGTGGGGGAGAGGGTGAGAGTAAGGGACAAATATAAGGACGAGCAGACAAAACTCCCATTACCCTGAAAACAGAGCAGCTCCATTTTTTATCTGGGATCTATGCTAGATTTCATATGAAAAAGGGGTTCTTGTGGTCAATTTTTTTTTCCTTAACAACTTCAGAAGAATACAACTTGTTAAAGTCAAATCAACCTTGTAACACTCAGTTCTATGTACAGATTACAGACCTCCCAGAATTTCTGGAAAGCAAGATCTTCAATTCATTCTAAGTATACTTCTACCCACCAAAAGTAGAGAAATATTGAACTGGACAGCCCTAACCCAAACATAGCTAGTCACTAGATTCCATGATTTATCACCACAAGAGCCACAGTTTAGCCCCTCATGAACTTTCTACTAGATTACCAGATGACTCTCAATGCCTTCAAAACATCACTCATTCTAACCCAACCTGCACTGAGCTATGAGGCTTTCTTTATAACATATAACCCTCTGGCCATCCTCTCTCAACTCAAAAACTGTGATAATTCTCCTACTGCATTATAAAATCCCAACTTTGCCAAAATTTTCTGTGGCTGATTGAGACCCCTGAACAGCTTCTTGACAGCTGTCACCATGTGTTTTCCAATACCCCATTCATACATTACATTCTTACTCATCTGCTCTATAAGCCTTAGATATTCCATGTACTTTCATATCTGTGTACATCTGTGTACTTTTGCTTAAGCCAAGTCATCTCTCCTTGTCCATCTTTCAAAGCCCTGCTCAAATTTCATCTTCTCTAAAGACATTTCACAGATGAGTCTCAAACTGTTGAATATTCCCAAGTCATCTGATACTTCTTTTATGAGGTTCTTCCTAAAGTTGATATTGTACAATACTAATGGTCTAGTTCTGGAACTAATACAAGGAATCCCATTAAAAGAGAATGTACATTAAGGGCTATAACTGAATTATAGCAATTTCAAGTTACTGAATTAAAGTAAAATAAACAAATTAACAGATATCAATGAGCAATGCATTTGAATATCACACAATCCTTTCTTTTGTCTAGTAAAATGTACATTATTCCAACTACATTTTTTTTGGAATGAAGCATAAAATAACAAGAACAATGAAAACAAGTACTTACATAGCATTTCTTGTGTGCCAGACATTTTTCTAAGTACATTATATAAATGAACTAGGTTAAACCTCCTGACAACCAAATAGAGCAGGTGCTATTATTTCCCATTTTACAGATGCAGAGAAGTAAGGTAATTTTCTCAAGTTCAGAGAGCTGGTAATTGGTAGAGATGGAATTCAAATCCTGGCAGTTCAGCTTCAGAATCCTGTCCTCAAAACTACTACCCTATAAAGCCTATTAAAAGAGTTGTGAGTATTGAGTGCTGAACTCAACCTTAATCATCATATTGATTTTTTCTCCCCTACAGATCTTCATTAAAATACAACGTTCCTCCATAGCACATGTTCTAAAAGGCAGAGTTCAACTGTGTAAAAATCACCATGTGGGGTCACTCATTTTCTATAATGAATAAGTAGTCTTTACCTTGCAATCCACTTTTATCCAAAAAATTGCTTAAATTAAACAACGTGTTTCTTGATGCCAAATACTGAATAAAACGCTAGAAAAAAAAAAAAACAATTATTTCAAATTAAGGTTCTACAATTTCATAAACACCAATTTGGAAATTAGGGAGGAAAGCTATAGTTGACACAGTCGACTGAGATTATCTATTTTAAATATCTCTGCCTCAGTCTTCCTATTACCTAGTTACCAGAGCTATAAATATAATATAGATTTTTAACTAGCATGAAAATTTAAGGCATAATGACCATAGCAATGATATTAAAGTCAATATAAAAGGAAATAGGCACTTTAATACTAGAACTAGTTATTTTGACTTAGAGTAGCATATTAGGGTTACAGCTAACATATACAGATGGCATCTGTATTTGAAATAGCTATCTGGGTGTTCAAAATTTTGGTGACTTATTTTTAAAACAAAAGAACACATCTAATCATACAAGAGAATATAAGAGACATCTGCTTACCTGCTGCCCAGATTGGACACACTAATATTATTTACTTCAGATCTTCTTTTAGCATCAAAACATTATACACTCTGTAGAAGACACCATTTTCAATCCTATTTCCCTCCCTCTCTTCAGATGTAAGTTCTTGAAGCAGATTTATACCACTTCTACAGAAGTTTATACATCTTTATAAATATAAGTACCCATAAACTACATGCAATTATTTTCCTTTTTAAGTTTACAGAAATACCATATTGTACTTATCCTTTTGCAATGTACTTTTTAACTCAACTTTTTCCCAAGAATTACCCAATTAATACATGTACATATAGAGGAGGGACTTCAGGGAAGATGACAGATTAGAGACACAGGACTCACTTCTCTCCAGAAAAAAATAGCTAAAAGACAGGCACAATGGCCTGGAAAAAAATGTTCCAGGGTTTAGGACACCAGGGGAAGGCTGGACACCATCCAGAACAGAAAGGGGCACAGGAAAAGAATCTCGACGGCTAAACTGTGAGTTAAAGCTGCAGCTGCAGTTGCCAGGCCCTTCCCCTCATCCTCAGGGCAGACAGCTTTGAATTCTCTAGACTCTGGCCAGCAGCTATAAATAGAAGTGGCCACAGGGATTCCAACTCCCAGGAAATGGGAGAGAGGGACACAGCCTAGGAAGGATTCAGCTTTGGCCAACAAATTTGGCCGGCTGTGTCCCACGAGCCCTTCTAGAGCAGGTGGGACCGTGCCATTGTTAGCCTTGGGAGCCAGCATGGGACTAAAGGGACCTGACCCTCTCAATCACTCTCTGTAGTGACCAGATCGGCTGGTGAGGACACACAGGAGAGTGGAATTATTTCCTACCCGGGAAAAGAAAGGGGCTGTCAGCAAAGGTTTAAAAAACAGCCTGTGAGAAAGTTTAAGTTGCAAAGCCCTCGAGGCAAGATTCTCTATCACACTGATTCCATTTACAATAGCAACAAAAAAAACTCAAATACTGAGGAATTGATTTAACCAAAGATGCGCAGAACTTACATTCAGAATACTACAAACTAAGAGAAATCAAATTGTGGTGTATATATACAATGGATTATTATGCAGCAGTAAGAAGAAATGAAGTCGTGAAGCATATGACAACATGGATGAACCTTGAGGATAATAAGTTGAGTGAAGCAAGCCAGACACAAAAGGACAAATATTGTATGACTGTGGTATTATCAACTAAATATACTGTGTAAACTCATGGAATTAATAATTGGAATATAAGTCACCAGAAAATAGAATGAGGTTAGAGAAGAGAAACTTGAGGGTTAATCTGTGTAGAACTGATAAAAAGGTTATTTGTAAATCTTTGGAAGTGAATAGAAAAGGTGAAAGGTCAACACAGTGTAACTAGCATTGCTATTATACAGGGATGATAGTTGTTGAAAGGGAAATTCTAAGGTCATGTACATTACTAGAAGGAAAAGCAAAAAAATGTAACATGCGAGAGTATAGCATAGTGAAACCTCATGAAATATGAATATGAATAATATTGCATATATGACTGTTTTTCTTTGACACTGAAAACAAATGTATGTTAATGTTACAAGATGTGAATATCAGGCCAAAAAGAATATGCTAAGTGAAAGAAACCAGACACAAAGTACTACATATTGTATGATTTCATTTATATAAAGTGTAAATATAAATCAATTCATAAAGATGGAATTAAATTACTGATTATGTAGGAATACAGGGATTGAGAAGTGACTACTAAGGAGTGTGGAGTTTTTCTTTATGGAAAATGAAATTGTTCTAAAATTTTTTGTGGTGATGAATGTACAACATTGTGATTATATGAAAAGTCACTGATTGTACATTTTTGATGAACTGTATGGTATGTAACTATATCTCAATAAAACTACTTTAAAAAAATACGTGTTCATCTAGTTCATTTTAAATGATGTTCCAATATTTGAATGAATATATGATTATGTATCCATTTCTTAATTTATGGATATTTAAGTTCTTTCAAATTTTCCCTACTAGAAACAATGTTGCATCAAACATCTTTGTACTTGATCTCCATATGCAAGTGTACAAGGGTTTCTCAAGATACACATTTAGGGGTTGAACTGTTTGGTCAGCATGTAC